>NC_068937.1:128319385-128619385 GCF_016801865.2 Culex pipiens pallens
AGAAAACATCATTTTTCCTGTTTTTAAACACTTGCATGGCAATATCTCAGCACCTAAGGGTCGTATCAACAAAGTTCAAAAAAGCTAAATATAGAAAATTTTCTCAGCCTTTCAAAAATATTTTTTTCAAAAGTGGGCAAACATGTGCACTTATTTAAAAAAATAAAAAACTGCGACTATTTTCAAAAAAGTTACTTAAAAATGGCTTTAACTTGAAAACGGTGCACATTATCAAAATTTCACTAAAGAAGTTGAAAATTTTTTGCGACCAATATTCCGATTTTTTGAAAAAAAATCAGTATTGATTAAAAAATTCATAACTCAGTCAAAGTTTTTTTGCACAACCTAGAAATTTCTGGAAAGTTGGCATTTGATGTCCCCTATAACAAATAAAAAAATAAAAAAAATAGTTTTTTTTGCAAATCAAGTTTTAGTGACAAAAATTTAAATAAAAAATCAAAAAAAAAATTACCGTGTATAATTTTTTCAGTGTAGTCCTTATCCATACCTACAACTTTGCCGAAGACACCAAATCGATCAAAAAATTCCTTCAAAAGATACAGATTTTTGAATTTTCACATATCATTTTTGTAAGGACAGCTGCCAAATTTGTATGGAAAATTATATGGACAAACTAATGACGCAAAATGGCTTCTTTGGGCATACCGAAAGCACCACAATAGTTTCAGCCGGATTAAAAAATACAAAAATTAAAATTCAAAAAAAAGACCGATTTCGTAGAGAATTGCTCTAATTTCATTAAAAAAAATTCCCCATTATTTTTCAGACTAACCGGCATAAAGTTTACCTTTTTTCGTTTTTTTTTTCTAAGATTCACTATTTTTTGGTCAAGATTTTGCCTGTTCTGGAATTTTCTAAAAAAGATGATTTTGAAAATCGTTGTGATATTGAAAATCGTATTTTGTGAAAAATGCTGCGGTTTTGGAGCTTTGGTGTCTTTAAAAGAATCATTTGCAAATGGGAAAGGGGCAACTTTTGGATTGTTTTAAACATTTGTTTTTTTTTCTCATTAAAATGAGCAACTCAGCGTTATGTTTTAGAGAAATATCGTGTTCTGGGCACTTTAGGAGCTATTAAAAACAAACATTTTCGCTTTCAAAAAATAATTTAAGCTCAAGAATCAAAAGCTACAGCCGTTTTAAGGTAAAAAAGATACAATTTTAAAGTATCTTAAAAAAGCGCAGGATCCAGGAACACTAAAAAAAATATCAGGAGTATTTTTCTTTAAGCAAAACAAATTGTATCGAAAAATGCTTTATACATCATTACAGTTATGCTTCTATCACAAATTTGTAAAATTTCAAAGAATTTATAAATGATTTTTTTATAAAATTTAACGTCTTCACTGCCCTGATCGCATAAATGTCCCATATGCATTTTCATCACTTTTGAGTCAATGATGCAGTTTGGTTCAAAATCGTGTGCTCTTTCTAAAGAGCCTATAACAACCAGTACTTTGTTCTAGAATTCGGGAGGAAATCCAGTTTTTTCGTGAAAACTTAACACGACAAACTTGCCTTGTGTTTTTCTCAGCTTGCTGTTTTTGCATATGGGACATATATGCGATCACTTGCAGTTTAACCGATCTGAGGCCCAAAAATTCAAAATTTGTAAAAAAGGGTTAGTTCGATAAAAAATGCATAAATAAGTCTTGCACACTGTATTTTGAAGAGATAGAGTTGGAAATCGATTATACAAGTTTTAAAAGAAAATTCAGTCAATATTTTTTCCCCAGATTTTTTAAGGGAAATACACGCGATGATGACAAGCACAACCTATACTTATTACACATCAAAAATGTTGTTATTGTCTGCTTCTCTAGAACACTGTTATATTCTGATAATAAACAATGCAATGAAAAAAATAGAAAACTAAAGAAAAAAAAGATGATGTTAAAACTTCTATTTCAAGCGAAACTGCCCTTTAATTTAAAGAATATTTTTGAAAATAAACTGAGTTTCCTAAATTTCAAAAACCGCAAATTCTGCAACGTCCTGGGATTTCTAAAATTGACCTGATCCGTAAAAAAAACATGCAATTTTTCGACCATCTGGCTATTCGTTAAAACTTTCTACCCAATTTATTTCCAACTTTTGTTCTATCAAACACTTCACCTCTTTTGTTTCCAAAAAGATCTTCATTCCGAATCGAAGAAGTTTTGTAACCTGCTTCAATGTCGCATACGTCCCGTTCATTAAATAACTTCAACCCACTTGATCAAAGAACGCCACGATTATTGTTTCGACAAATATAGGCCGAAGGTAATTCACAAACTAGTACGGCCTACTTTGACTTTAACCGCCGGGCCGGTGCGTCTAATTCTAGCTTCAATGACAATTTTTTCGTTTAGTTTTAGTTAGAGCTTGCAAGTCTAAGTGAACAAGTGAACATTCTCAGCGGTTAGTTGCGGTGATGAAGAGTAGAAAAAAAAAGACACACATCACATCGCTTAGTGCTTTGGTAGATCATTAAAACGGCTTTATTGAGACATAGAATGGGACTCAATTACTTGCAAATCTGTTTGTGGTTTTTTTTTTTTGTTGTTTACTCAAGCCAAAAAGGTGTTAACTAACCAATTCGAGCGTCACTTATCCGGGTTACATATCAAAAGTTCTAAGTAAAAAAGCAACCTGAGTTTAAACAAAAAATGCAGACGATTAACAATTTAAAACCCGGTTTCGCGCTGATGTGAAGTATAAAGTTAAGTGACTTAAGGTTAAGGTGAGCACCTACCTCAAGTCGGTGGCGGCGTGGTGGTCATTCACGCGATGACGGTACCACATCAAGCCTCCTTTTTTTTTGTTTTGCTTTTGCTGTTGTTGTTCGGGTTGAACAGTAGGCTACTTCTGTAGCTGAGAGTACTCTCCATGGTACTTGCAGCTATGGTGCGCTGAAGGTGACCCTGAACTTGATCTTCAGCGCTCAGCGGAACAGGTTCGTTGGTCTGCCTCCGATCAATGATCTTGCCCCTTTCGGGTTATTGTACTTTATGGTGATTTTAATTTATTTTTATTTGCAGCTCCGTTCCGAGGACGTGGTTCGAGCGTACATCCAGCGCATCCGGGAGGTGAACCCGCTCATCAACGCCGTCGTCGAGGAACGGTTCGCTGCGGCCCTCGAAGAAGCCAAAAAGGCGGACGAACTGATCGCGTCAGCCCAAACCATCTGGCTCATCAAAACCTACCCCCTCCTTGGAGTCCCCTTCACCGTCAAGGAGAGTTGCGCCCTCAAGGGAGCGCCCCTGACGGGCGGATCGCTCCCTCGGCGCTCCGTCAAGGCGTCCGTGGACGGTGAGGCGGTCGCCAATCTCCGCGCTTCCGGCTGTATCCCCCTGTTGGTGTCCAACACGCCGGAGTACTGCCTCAGCTGGGAGTCGTACAACCACGTGACCGGCCGGACGCTCAACCCGTACGACTCGCGACGGACCGCGGGCGGTTCGTCCGGGGGCGAGGGTGCCCTCATCGGGGCCGGAGCGTCCCTGTTTGGCGTGGGTAGCGACGTGGCCGGTTCGATTCGCGTGCCGTCGCTGTTCAACGGCATCTTTGGCCACAAACCGACTGCTGGTGAGTTTTTGTTTTGGGGTTTTGGCGAGACTTGCTAAAGTTGCAACGCCTTGAAGATAGTGGCCTTGATTAATACGAGGGTCAGGTCAGCTGTGTTCAGCATAGCTTACGGATTTGGAAGCCTCGACCGCGTTCGCTGGTGTTCTGTCGAGATAACGATGCAATTGGCTAAATCAGCAAACAAGACATGGAGTAAACAAAACACGTCTACAAGTTGTGTTATCAGAAATTGATGAGATGGATGTAAAATTTTGAGTTGAATACACTGAAACCCCGATGGTTTGACACCAACTGTTGTCAAACAAACGGGGTCACTTTTTAATTTGACACCCTCTTTACACAGAGCTCACACTTACTACCAAACGTTTGTTTTGATAGTGTGCGTGAGCGCCGTGTAAAAAGTGACAGTTTGTCACTTTTTAGTTTGACTTTGTCAAACCAACGGGGTACAAACTAAAAAAGTGTCAAACGAAAAAGTGACCAACCACCGGGGGATGTGTGTAGACTGACACTTCGATATTAGGCCGTAATTTTTCATTTTTGCTTGAGCAGATTTCTTCAAAATTTAATTCAATTTTCTACAATTTTTCAGTTTCGTTTATAGTAATTTGTGAAATGCAATAAAAAATAAAGGAATTGAGCAACAACAGTAACTATCAACAGAACCAAGTACTTTTTAAGGTGGTTGATGGTGTCTTTCACTTTTGGGGCAATGACTGCACCATAATATCTGAGGTCACGCCCCAAAAAAGTGTATGAATAACACTTAAGTGCTTATAACTTTTGATATGGTAATCAGATCTTCAATCCTTTAAGCTCATTGGATAGGTCTTTAAAATATCTTTCAAATCTTTCAATCTCCAGGACTTTAGCCAAAACTGTTTTTTAAGCATATCTTTTGAAGTACTTAACTTCATAATATTAAATAGGGTCTTATGGGACCCCAAGACGGATCGAATGAGTCCAGAACGGTGAGAATCGGCTAAGCCAGTGCCGATATAATTGAGTGATAATTTTTCGGTGCATGCATCCAAACACACACACAGACATTTGTTCAGTTTTTGTTCTGAGTTGATATGTATACGTAAAGGTGGGTCTAGGAGGTCGAAATAAGAGGTTCATTTTCCGAGTGATTTTTTAGCCTTTCCTCAGTATTAAAGTGAGGTAGGCAAAAAGACAGCAAGGGCATTTTTTCAAAAGTCTCGCCGATTTTTTGAAACACGTTGCTTATTACTTTGGATATTTCCCAACCAGATTATTCCCATTTCTTCTCGCAGCTCTTCCAAACCCATAAGATAATTTTTCAACGTATAAAAAACTTTAGCTCTATTTTATTAAAAAAAAAAACAGCCTTTGAAATCCAACTTCTCTTTTCTCTCCTCGCCAGACGTCATCTCGATCAAGGACCACTTCCCCAACTCGACCGACCCCAAGTTCCGCAACCTCCTAACCGTCGGCCCAATGTCGCGCTACGCCAAGGATCTGCCCACGCTGGTGCACGTAATGGCCGGCGATCGCGCGTCCAAACTGCGCCTGGACGAAACCGTCTACACGCGGGACATCCGCATTCACTACCTGGAGGACTTTGGCTTCAACTTGGCGCTGCCGTCCGTGGACGAAGAGATCAAGATCGCCATGTTCCGAGCGGTGCAGTACTTCAAGGACCACGGGCTGCACACGGAACGGGCCGACCTGGAGCATGTCGGGGAGGTGCTGGAAATAGCACTGTGCAAGCTGCAAGCGCTGGAGGATGTTCCGGACATTTTTGAAAACCGGGAAAATCCCAAGGAGAAGCACAGTCTGCTGTTGGAGCTGGGCAAAGCCATGATCGGCAAGTCGCAGTTCACGCTGGCCGGAGTCGTGTTCAACATACTGTTCAACACGAAGTACCTCTTTTCGCGGGAGGAACAGCAGCACTACCTGAAGTTGGCCGACGACCTCAAGCAGCAGATCATCGTGAGTAGTCTTCAACGCGGAGATGTCTCCGTAACCCTAGCTCTAACAATCTGATCATTTCAGGACACCCTCGGCACCGACGGCGTCCTCTTCCTGCCGTCCTACCCGACGGCCGCTCCCCGGCACTACCAGTCTTTTGGCTACGTGACCGGCGTGACCTACTCGATGCTGTTCAACGCGCTTGGACTACCCGGAACGCAAGTTCCGCTCGGGTTCAACAAGCAGGGCCTCCCCATTGGGATCCAGGTTGTGGCGGCGCCCTACCAGGACCGACTTGGGATGTGCATTGCGCGCGAGCTAGAAGCGGCCTTTGGCGGGTGGAGGGCACCACAGTGAGCGGAGTTGGACGGAGAAGCCTTCATGAGATTAGTGATACAAAACGGAGCCAAATAGAAATTCAATGAGTGCAAGGACCTGGACGCGAGTGTGAGAGCTAGTCTGGTCAGTTGAACGCGCATGTTCGAGAATAGCATTTAGAGATTAGGGCAGGTTAAGTCTAAAGAAGCCAGGTTCAGCAACTTCGAGGAAGTTAACGGACCCCGGACTGTTGTTAGAAGTTAGCTTTAAGCATGGGGATTTTAACTTATTCATCGTCCATCGCCGGAATGGATGATTTTTATACAGCGAAATAAATGATTTTAAAAAATAAGACAATTCAATTACCTGAGAAAATTTTCAAAACCTCAAAATGGTTGTAGTTGATTTCTGTGCTTTTGTGTATCCACAATAGATGTCCAAGAGGATAACTCTACAAAATAAAAATGAGAGGATAGAGCACCATGAATCCATACCGCGCACGCACACTACAGTCAAATTGTGCTCATTTGTTCATTGAAACAGTTCATCCTATTGACAGTGCTTATGCACATATTCATCAAACTGCAGTAGGCGATACGGCAAAGCATAGATTTCACATTCGAAAGGTCTTGGGTTCGATTCTGCAAAATGAACCTAACTTTTGATAGGGTTGTCAGATTTTCAACTTTTGGGCCCTTTGAAAAGGTCGCATGGTAGATCCAGAAAACTTTTTCATCAATATATCTGAGATCCTGCCTCAAAAAAGTGTATACATAACACTTAAGTGCTTATTACATTTGATAGGGTTGCCAGATCTTCATATTTGGTCCCGTTGGAAAGGACTTTTAAATACCTTTCCAAAAATGTATAGCATGACGGGTTTTCTAATATAAACCACCCTTTTTACAATAGTCGGAATCGGGTTGTAGCATAACTTTTTTTTTATGGACATCACACCGTCTTTTCAGACTGAATTTACTAACTAACGGGACAAACACAGAACACCCAGAGGAGATGGTCGGGAATCGAACCCGGGCCCCTTAGCACACATGAGGGATCGGCAGCCGAAGCCGCTAACCACCGCGCCACGGGGTCCTCTTTTGAAGTACTCTACTAAACTTCATTATTCATAGATAGTGACTTCAAGACGGATCGAATGAGACCAAAACGGTCATAATCGGTTCAGCCACTCTCGAGTTAATCAAGTGCAATTCTTGACTTTTTTTTGATAAGGTCCAATAAACAAATGTAAACATTGAGTGTATCCCGCTTACTCCGATGGACTTTGACATAAGGTGTGAAAGGGATACACTCAATGTTTACATTTGTTTATAGGACCTTATCAAAAAAAAGTCAAGAATTATTTTGTCAACATCAAACCACACACACAGAGACATTTGCTCAGAATTTGATCCTGAGTCGATATGTATACGTGAATGTGGGTCTACGAGGTCAAATTACGAAGTTCATTTTTTTCGATTGATTTTTAAAAGCCTTTGCTCATGGGGGTGAGGAAGGCAAAAAACGTATTTTGAAACAATAAATGCATAAAACAAGAAAAAAAAACAAATTACCAACCAGGTTCGCGTAACATTGACGCAAAAGCTTAGTTCGGACGGTAACTAAAATGTTTAGTTCATCGCCAGCCTACTATGTCAGTCAGAACACTGCTGACCGGCTCGTGTCTGTCAGCAAATGGAGAAAAGGAGACTTGAAAAAATGAGCCATAGTCAGTCGATTTTTGTTGATCGTAAAATTTTTAAATTGTAAATTGTTAGATTGCAGAGAATCAGACGGCATTGGATTATCAAGTGCGAACTGTATTTTTTGAATCCCTTTATTTTTTATTTTTTCAATTTTATTCTTTAAACCTCCGATATTGACTTGAAAAATCAGGCGGCATTTTTGAAGTTAGACGTGACTGAAAACAAATTAAAAAATATTTAGAAGTTTTTAGAAAGTTGTTTTTGCCAAAAATATTTATTTTGTCAAAACTTTTTTTTTAAACTAATTATTTTAAAACTTTGGAAAACAACTGCACTGATGTATTATGCATTTTACAACAATTTTTTATGAAATGTTTAAACTATCGCAGGTAGTTTCAATTATATTTTTTTGTCTCTCCTTGACTTTGGCCAAATATTATTTTAAATGTATTAATTTAACTCTCTACTGGCCAAATTTTTTTTCGAAAATTTTTATTTTTCCCGTTATTTTGAGCAACTTTTGTTCTACGAAAAACTTTGCTTCTCTTGTTTCATGTTTTTCTTGTTTCATTTTTAGTATATTAATTTGCATTTATCTTGTTTAGTTTATGTTTGTTTCAGGTAGTATTTGGCCTGTTCTACCACCTCCTATCATTACATTTTGCCTATCTAATTTTTTAATGTTTTTACAGTCACTTTTTAAATTTTTGCTTGTTTTTCACATTTTCTGCTATAAAATGGCACAATTATCATTTGAATTGTAAAAAAATGCGTAGAGGCATAGTCTGGAACACTAGGAAAATTACTTCATACTTCATTTTACTTAAAAAAAAGGTGCAGGTGGTTATGTTACACATGACCAGTATGACAAAGAACTTTGCTAGATGATTGTAGAAATTTTCGATTAGAACGTCCGGTCCAAATTTCCCCATGATTCCCGTATAATTACACAAGACAACTCTTTTGTGGTCTATTTCATGGTTCTGAAACAGGCTGTTTGATTTGTAAAATTTTAAGATATAATACTAACGTCCTATCGAACTAAGGGGATGAAAATTGCAAGTGGAGCTGAACTGCCCTTTTCAGGGCTCTAATTGATTACGAAATAGTTATTCTAAATTTCCAGAAACAGATTTCAGAAGTTTAATAGCCATTTTTCCCCAACTCTTATGGTTCGGCAAATGTCCCCCATCGGAACATCCGCGGGGCCTCCGGCCGCTCCGGATTATGGCCACTACTGCTGAAATCTAGATTAAATTTTCAAAACAACCTATCCCTCATGAGTTTCCTATGCAAATAGGACCTTTAGAACATTTAATCGAGAAATATCAAATTTCATGTCCAGTATCAAAACCCATAAAGTTAGATACCCATATTGTATCAACTCTTATGGTTCGGCAAATGTCCCTCCATCGGAACATCCCCGGGGCCTCCAGCCACTCCAGGTGGTGGCCACTAATGCCAAAATGTCAAATTTCATGTGCAGTATCAAAAACCCTAAAGTTTGATACCCATATTGCCCCAACTCTTATGGTTCGGCAAATGTCCCCCCATCGGAACATCCCCGGGGCCTTCGGCCACTCTGGATTGTGGCCACTACTGCCGAAATGTCAAATTTCATGTCCAGTATCAAAAACCCTAAAGTTTGATACCCATTTTGCCCCAACTCTTATGGTTCGGCAAATGTCCCCCTATCGGAACATCCCCGGGGCTTCCGGCCACTCCAGGTGGTGGCCACTACTGCCAAAATGTCAAATTTCATGTGCAGTATCAAAAACCCTAAAGTTTGATACCCATATTGCCCCAACTCTTGTGGTTCAGCAAATGTCCCCAATCGGAACATCCCCGGGGCCTCCGGCCACTCCGGATTGTGGCCACTACTGCCGAAATGTCAAATTTCATATCCAGTATCAAAAACCATAAAGTTTGATACCCATATTGCCCCAACTCTTATGGTTCGGCAAATGTCCCCCCATCGGAACATCCACGGGACCTCCGGCCACTCCAGGTGGTGGCCACTACTGCCGAAATGTCAAATTTTATGTCCAGTATCAAAAACCCTAAAGTTTGATACCCATATTGCCCCAACTCTTATGGTTCGGCAAATGTCCCCCCATCGGAACATCCACGGGGCCTCCGGCCACTCCAGGTGGTGGCCATTACTGCCAAAATGTCAAATTCCATGTCCAGTATCAAAAACCTTAAAGTTTGATACCCATATTGCCCCAACTCTTATGGTTCGGCAAATGTCCCCCCATCGGAACATCTCCGGGGCCTCCGGCCACTCCAGGTGGTGGCCATTACTGCCAAAATGTCAAATTCCATTTCCAGTATCAAAAACCTTAATGTTTGATACCCATATTGCCCCAACTCTTATGGTTCGGCAAATGTCCCCCCATCGGAACATCCCCGGGGCCTTCGGCCACTCCGGATTGTGGCCACTACTGCCGAAATGTCAAATTTTATGTCCAGTATCAAAAACCCTAAAGTTTGATACCCATATTGCCCCAACTCTTATGGTTCAGCAAATGTCCCCCAATCGGAACATCCCCGGGGCCTCCGGCCACTCCGGATTGTGGCCACTACTGCCGAAATGTCAAATTTCATGTGCAGCATCAAAAATCCTAAAGTTTGATACCCATATTGCCCCAACTCTTATGGTTCGGCAAATGTCCCCCCATCGGAACATCCACGGGGCCTCCGGCCACTCCAGGTGGTTGCCACTACTGCCGAAATGTCAAATTTTATGTCCAGTATCAAAAACCCTAAAGTTTGATACCCATATTGCCCCAACTCTCATGGTTCGGCAAATGTCCCCCCATCGGAACATCTCCGGGGCCTCCGGCCACTTCAGGTGGTGGCCATTACTGCCAAAATGTCAAATTCCATGTCCAGTATCAAAAACCTTAATGTTTGATACCCATATTGCCCCAACTCTTATGGTTCGGCAAATGTCCCCCCATCGGAACATCCCCGGGGCCTTCGGCCACTCCGGATTGTGGCCACTACTGCCGAAATGTCAAATTTTATGTCCAGTATCAAAAACCCTCATGTTTGATACCCATATTGCCCCAACTCTTATGGTTCGGCAAATGTCCCCCAATCGGAACATCCTCGGGGCCTCCGGCCACTCCGGATTGTGGCCACTACTGCCGAAATGTCAAATTTCATGTGCAGTATCAAAAACCCTAAAGTTTGATACCCATATTGCCCCAACTCTTATGGTTCGGCAAATGTCCCCCAATCGGAACATCCCCGGGGCCTCCGGCCACTCCGGATTGTGGCCACTACTGCCGAAATGTCAAATTTCATATCCAGTATCAAAAACCATAAAGTTTGATACCCATATTGCCCCAACTCTTATGGTTCGGCAAATGTCCCCCTATCGGAACATCCGCGGGGCCTCCGGCCACTCCAGGTGGTGGCCACTACTGCCGAAATGTCAAATTTTATGCCCAGTATCAAAAACCCTAAAGTTTGATACCCATATTGCCCCAACTCTTATGGTTCGGAAAATGTCCCCCAATCGGAACACCCGCCGGGGACTCCGGCCACTCCGGATTGTGGCCACTACTGCCGAAATGTCAAATTTCATGTGCAGTATCAAAAACCATAAAGTTTGATACCCATATTGCCCCAACTCTTATGGTTCGGCAAATGTCCCCCCATCGGAACATCCACGGGGCCTCCGGCCACTCCAGGTGGTGGCCACTACTGCCGAAATGTCAAATTTTATGCCCAGTATCAAAAACCCTAAAGTTTGATACCCATATTGCCCCAACTCTAATGGTTCGGCAAATGTTCCCCTATCGGAACACCCGCCGGGGACTCCGGCCACTCCGGATTGTGGCCACTACTGCCGAAATGTCAAATTTTATGTCCAGTATCAAAAACCCTAAAGTTTGATACCCATATTGCCCCAACCCTTATGGTTCAGCAAATGTCCCCCAATCGGAACACCCGCCGGGGACTCCGGCCACTCCGGATTGTGGCCACTACTGCCGAAATGTCAAATTTCATGTGCAGTATCAAAAACCCTAAAGTTTGATACCCATATTGCCCCAACTCTTATGGTTCGGCAAATGTCCCCCTATCGGAACACCCGCCGGGGACTCCGGCCACTCCAAGTGGTGGCCAATTCCAATTCCCGCTCATGCCGGCTGGCATGTCTTGGCGTGTCCATGACTCCAGGCTATCTGCTCCCGGGCCTCCAGGCCGTCTGCAATCGGGCCACCAGGCCATCTGCTCCTGATGTGTTCTCGTCGACGTCCAGCAACAGAATGAATTTTCGGGACCGACCGAGCCGCTTTTTGTTGATTTAGGTCGGGGACGTATGCCCCGCCTCTTTGCACCCATTCTCCTACATCTCCTTATTCGCTTTTTGCCGCGTCGACGATCCGAAAATTATGAGGTAGAGTGGGGGTGATTTTAGATACATCAATCTCACGTCTCTATATTGACTGATTGGGAAACGTTTGTTCAACCAACCAGCGTGCACCAAAAAGAGGGGAAATTTGCCGAGAGGGGAATTCGTCACGTAACGTTTTCGCTTCGCGAAAATTTTGGATTGACACCACGTATAGAAACCTTAGGACAAAGTTCTTTGTCAAAATAGGAAATGTTAGTAAAAAACACAGCCAAAGTTGACCCCTAAAATATCATATTTTTTAAAACATTGGCAAAGTTACACAAAACAAGTAAAACTTCCAAACCATATTTTTTTAAATTTTAAGAGTTCTTCTTTCCAATGCTTTTTAATGATCAAAAATTGGTGCAACCCAACCCCGTTTCAAGGCGGGGTTGGGTTGTAGAGGGTTAATAAATGTATTTTTTTTTTTAATTTTTGGATTTTTGCATGGAAAATTTTAGAATTACTGAATGTTAGAATTTTTAAATATTTTTATAAAAAAAATCAGTTTTTTTGATTTTTTTTCCGCTAATTAAAAAGCTTATAATGTTAAAAAAGCCTAACATTAAAACATTATTTTGAATCAAGTAACTATTCATGAGAAATATTAACAATTCGTGTTGTTTACTTCGAAAATTTTACAATTTTAAAGGATTTAGCCATGTGGCCATATTTTATAAAATTTAAACGTTAAGGCTCTGGAAGGCATCATTCCGACCTTAACCCACTGTGAAAACAATTCCTTTTTTTCATCCGACGAAGTGCCACCCGAGCTGATATGCTAAGAAAATGATGTTATTCTCGGTCCGGAAATCATATACTACTTTTTCAGTAAATTACAACTGGGAACTGTAATAAAACATATAATTTTGCAATGAATAAAAAAAACAACTTCTTTGGGGCAACCCATACAAAGTTGGCCATAAAAAAATTCAATTTCACTTTGTAGTCGTAAGGTAGTAAATTCTTCAACATACTTTGGGGAGTCCCCTGCACCAAAGTGTAATCTGAAATCCGATCCACACCTTGCTCTCCCAGTTCTAATGAAGTGCCCCTCCGACGTCACGAGTGGAAAGAAACCGAAAGAAAATCACTCCTAAGGATTCCCTTCGGCCTGGAGTCACGACTGAAATGGCTGTGCCGCGCCCACACCACCAGATTCGTTCAAGTCACGATGGCGTTCGGTCGGGAATCGGTCACGTTCAAGGGTTCCGCCGGATTTCGGCGCATCTCGGACTCGGATCTGGAGCAGCAGCAGCGGGCCCGGATCGTGCTGGCCTCGCAGCAAAAGCAGGATTTTGATCGTGACGGCGGTTCCGCCAAGAAGTTGTCGCTGTTTTTTGCCAGTTTGTGCGTGATTGATTTGTTCGGGGTGTTCCCGATCGTGGCGCTGCCAAAGTCGATCATTTCCTGCGGGTTGTACGGGATTCCGTTGGTGCTGTTTGTGATTACGCTGCAGATTTATACGGCGACCGTGTTGGGCCGGTGCTGGGTCATTGCGGAGAAGATTGATCCGGGTATCGTGGACAAGAATCGTTATCCGTACGCGGCGATTGCGGAGTTTACGTACGGACGCCGGATGGCCATGTTTGTGACGGTGCTGCTGGACGCGACCGTTTTCGGGGCGAGCATTCCGAATCTGCTGGTGGCCTCGCAGAACATGCAACTGTTGGGATCGCGCGTGACCGGTGGAGACTTTGAGTTTTCCTTTTGCTACTGGCTGGTGCTGATTGGGATGTTTCTCTGTCCAATCATGTGGCTGGGAAGCCCCAAAAATATGCGGGCACTGGCCAGCGTTTCGGTGGTGGTTTGCACCAGTGTTGCCATCCTGACGTGGATTTCCATTGGGGAGGACAAAGCCCCGGCCGAAGAGTTTGTCCCGTTCAAGGGATTGGAGGTGTTGGCGGCGCCTTCTTGGATTAGGTTGCTCAAAGCGTACGGCATCATTGCCTTTCAGTTCGATATTCATCCGATGTTACTGACGATCCAGGTGGACATGGAGAAGAAACGAAAGATCGGCAAAGCTGTCTTCCTAGGCCTTATGACAACGTGCGGATTTTCGGCCATTACGACCATGCTGGCGGCCTACCGGTACGGGATGGATACGACCAACAATGTGCTGCAGATACTGCCGAAAAGTTGGTCACTCTACCTGACGATCCTGCTGGTCACGTTACAGCTGTGTTTGTCCAGCGCGGTGGGGAATTCGGCGCTGTTTCAGCACATCGAAGATCTGCTGGGAGCTTCGCGAGGTTAGTAGCATTTTAAGAAATTTACATGTTTTGAAGGGTTTCATAGCTTGGTTGAAATTAGGATAATTTACAATGCCAATCCAAGTAACCTTGGATACCCGGATCAATCTGACACCAGCATTTTATCTCGCAGTCTACGACTAATTTTGCGTCATATAGCTCCGCGTGTGGACCGGATTCACAGCATTTCATATTATTCCAGGATTGTTTTGCATGACGATTTGTGATAAAAGAAAGCGAATCAGTCCACGCTTAAATAGTTCTAATGAAAGTCATTTAACACGTCCGTTTGAATTCAATCGAAATTCCGATAATCTTCCTAACGACTAAATTCAAATGATTGCTGTCACCATGCAGCACCGCACAAGCAAGAAAGAGAGAAAAAATAAAGAAAGCGAGAGAGAGAGCATGTGTCTTCGTGTCGCGCGGCGCATGAGTGTCGAGCTCGGCGTTCGTTCGTTTCAACTTCGTGCGCGTTCACTGACCGTCTCTTCGTAATAACGATGATGAAAGCTGTCCGACTCGCTCCAATTTCGGCCAATATTTGTCATCGACCGTTGCCCTTTTGAGCATCGATTCTAAAATTCAAACATTCTGAAATTCTAAAACTTGGAAATCAAATAATTGAAAATTCTTTTTCATAGCATAACTGAGCAATTCTCTACCAAAACCGGAAACGGACTTTATTTGTATTATTTGATTTGGCTCAAACTTTGTGGGGGCTTTCTCTATGACCAAAGAAGCTATTTTGTGTCATTGGTTCACCCATACAAGTCTCCATACAATTTTGACAGCTGGCCATACAAAAATGGTACGTAAATATTTAAACAGCTGTAACTTTTGAGTGAATTTTCTGAGCAATTTGGTGTCTTCGGCAAAGTTGTAGGTATTGTTGAGGACTATTGAGAAAAAATAGGTACACGGAAAAAATGCCAATTTTTAATTAACTTTTTTCTCACAAAAATTCAATTTCCCATAATATTTTTTGATTTGTTTTAGGGGACAAAAATCCACAAATTTTGAGCCATAGAGAAGTATGGTCAAAAAATCTGCCGCTGAGTTATGATTTTTTTTAAATAGTAATTTTTGGAAAAAATCGAAATTTCAGGCAAAATATTTTTTGACTTAATTTTTTTATGTAAATTGAAGTTATCGGAATGTACTTTACAGATTTTTTGATTAAGGGCTCCGTTTTCATGAAATTTGCTGAACTTTTCAAAAAAAATATGTTTAGGAAATCAAGTTTACAAAAATAGATTAAAATTTTTTTTCATGAAATTTACATTTTTTTCCAAAAATCTATTTTTTTTTTCAAAAAAAATCATAACTAAGCGGCAGATTTTTTACCAAACTTCTCCTAAAACGTTCCAAAAATCTCGAAAATAAAAAAAAAATACGTATTTTGGGAAATTTAGTTTTTGTGACAAAAAAGTTAATAAAAAAATCGGCAATATTTTTTCCGTGGAGCGATTTTTTCTCAATAGTCCTCAACCCACGTTTTTAAATATGTGGGCAAAAAGTAAGTTTGATTCACGAGAACAAAAATTACGAAAGTCCATGCATTTTTGGCAGATTGCTCCAACGAAACCATAACACCGTTTTTGCCAAGGTATTTAAAAACGTGGGTTTTATAGAAAACCTAGATGTATGGGTATCAAAAGATCGGAAATGTTATGCCCTTTCTGATGTCGCACAGGTTGACTTGTGAATTATGGACCGGTTCGGATGCCAGCGGATTTTCCGACGACGTAATTCCGGGTTGGTACGAAATTTCAATGAAAAATCTATTTTATCGATACAAAGACCCCCAAAACGGTGTTATACCCACTCCAAAATGTTTATTTAGCAATTCTATGGTAATATATTGACATTTAGTTGAATTGAAAGTTTGCCAAATTAAGTTTAGATAAGTTTTATATAGAATTTCTAGAGTTATATAAAGTTTTATACTAAGTAATTAGTAAACTTTATATTCAATCCAAATTATTTTTTTAATCAGTCAATGATGCCTATTTAGAGTTGAGAGACTGGATTTATGGTGATTTGTCAGCAAATAACTTTATTTATCTTAATTTTTCGAAAGGTGTACAAACTTTTTTTGGACCTTTTTTGATTTCTGTAATAGTATCTGTTATATAACTTTTTATAAAAATCATCTTTTCATGAGCTTTTTGTAGCTAAATGTTCAGCATGAGTTTCTAAACAAAACGTAGTACTAGGGTTCTGTCAAACTTTAAATTGTTTACATGTTTCATCACAAAATGGGTGGCGCAAGGGGTGTAAAAACTTTTTTTACATACTTGTATGTCTATTTTAAAATTTTCGAATCTTCGCGATTTTTAAATACATGTTTTTATTTTTTTTTTTCATTCTCAAATTTTTAATTTAAAATTTCTAATTCGAAATTCGGCAAAGAATTATAAAAAATTCAAAACCTCTAAAATTTAAGAATTTAAAACATAATTTAGATATCCAAATCGCAAAAAATAAAAAATAAATCAAAATTTAGAAGTATCGAAAAAACGGAAACCTGAATTTAATTTTTAATTGAAAAATAAAACAAAAAAATAGTTTAAGAATTTAAATGACACGGGTTCTGAAAATAAAAAAAAAATAAAATTTAAAAATTCTCAAATTACCAGCAATCTAATATTTCAAAATATTAAAAACTTAATATAAAAAAACATTTGATTTAATGTTCGAATTTAGAAATTTTGAATTTTAGTGAAATTTAGTTCCGAAAAACCGAAACTCAATATTCCAATCAGCGGCCAGGCCTACTGCGTAAAGTTTACCGCAGCGATGATTCGTTAAAGTGGGTTGAGTTTTGAGCACGGAGTGTTCATACAACAACAAAATTCTGAATCGACAGGGGAAGAAAAAGCTCATTTTTTTCGAAAAACCCGAAATTCAATGTTCAAATTTTAACATAAAACTAATGTGGAAACTGAACAAGATTCGCAATTCGCAATTCGCAATTTTCAGTGTAAGAACGGGCCTTGACCGATCTTATGCACTAGGTTCCCGACGAACACGCACTGCCCTTACACCTACATCTCACCCTTGCTCTGAGTCAGTACGAGCAACACGCTAGAACACGCTTTGAGTGTTCGTGCCAGGCATGCACACCTTCTTTTCCGGTTACGCATTTTAACTCGGCCGGGGGTGGTACATTAAGTAGGGTTTGATGTAAGTATAAGCGCCTAACCATTTAAAGTGTGCCTAACAACTTTCATTAAAGCAAGAACTGTTTTATTTTCAGTTTGAATTCAAAAACTTATTGTTATTTACTGTGTATTGTTTTCTCCTGAAATCTTCCCTATTGTTGAGTCGTGTTTATCTGTTGCTATTTCTTTTGTCGCGGTGCTGTGTTACAATATTTTGGTCCTAAGCATGTTATAAAAGTTTACCAAAAGTACAATAGTAATATTTGTGTTAATCCTTTAACCATTCCATAAATTGAGTAAGGGCTCAAACCTCACTTGTTTGAAAAAAAGGGTGAAGATTGAAAACAATTGACATTAAAAGAGAATTTATTTTATAAAAATCAAGTATCAATAGTTAGAGAATTATGAGCGTATTTTGAAGAATAAAAATGAGAAGCTAGATGTATTAGATGTAAAATTAGACAAAAGTTAAAAAGTAGAGATACAAAACAAGCTTAGATTATAGTAATGATAATTTATAGGACAGATAAGGAATTATTCAAATAAATAAATTCGCAATAAAATCAAAAAAAAAAAGATAAGGCGAATGATAAATAGATTTGATATTACTAGTACATTAAGGAAAAGTATATTTTTAAGGAAAAAAAAACAAAACAAAGTTTGTTACAGCAGTATCAATTGATAGAAAAGAGTGGAAAAGCTTTGAGAGATAAGAGAATCAAAAGTTAGTAAAATTAAAATCAAATGTTGGATATTAAATAGAAGAATCAGTGAAGAATTGGGAATCAGAAGAGCAAAAATAAAAATAGGAGATAGGTGGTAGCTGAGAATCAAGAGAAGAGAAACTCCGTTGTGCGATGTTTCAGGTACATCCACAGCAGTTGACTCATCATACTGCGAATCAAAACAATACCGTCTACAATCACAAATGACTTCCCTTTCCCACATTGTCGCGCCCCTTTCTTTTAGCCGTCTCGACTCTGACCCGCGGTGGTCAAAGGTTTACGATCCGTTTCCACAGGCCACCAGCTAGGTCATCATGAAAACCAAGCCAACGTGGAGGTAAGAAAATAGGACACTCGCAAGGAACCAGAGCTATACTGTTCTGATCAAGATAATTCGGATGATCTAACAGAACTACGGATGTAGTTAGTTACGCTCCTTCCAGGATGTTCCTTACGTGGACGTCAACCGAAGAGCACGCAACAAGGTCAGTGCCATTGCATGCTCTTAGGTATCAATCCTTGGCCTGCATGTGGAAACGGAACAAGATTATTTTTAAAACAAAATTTCGGGAAAATTGCCCGATTCTGAGAAGAATGGCCCTTGTCAAATTTTCGCACCCAATAAATTTTACGCCTTTTCCATTTTTCCAGACTTCTCCCTCAAACGCTGCGTCATCCGGTCGGTGCTCGTCTGGTCGGCGGTCCTCATCGCCGAACTCCTGCCCCGCTTCGATGTCGTCATGGGGATCATCGGCGGCACGCTCACCGGTCCGCTGATCTTCATTCTGCCGCCACTGTTCTACCAGAAGATGACCAAGCTGGAGCAGATCTACTACCAGGAGATGGGCCGCATCCAGAGCCGGAACGCCGCCGGGGACGATGACGATCCGTTGATTCCGCCGAGTCCGTACGGTGCGATCGAGCGACGCGAGAGGACGAGTTCGATGGATGGGTCGGAGAACGGGGAGTTTTACGCGCGACTTTGCGAATGGATCGATAGGTTTTGCCGGTTTCTGTACAGCGATTGTATTTTGTCGATTGTGGTTATTGGGTTTGGCATTGGGGCCACCCTGGTTTCGACGTACTACAACCTGTTTGACGTGAAGGACATCGGGACGATGTTCTGGAAGTCGTGCGCGTCCAATATTACGATCGCCAGTGATTTGTAAGGTAGTTTTGGAGCGGAATAAAGAGGATTTCTCACATTTTCTAACTAATCAAGCAACTTTAGCTTGGTTCTGTTTTAAAATTTGGTGCTTTTATTACAAAATGAGCAGTCTTTTGTAGGCGCTGAGTTTATGTTTTTTTGTTTTATAAATCTCTAAAATATCTTGTGTTTTCTTACTGTTTCGGCCAAAAGTTAAAAAGAAATAAAAGTTTGAATCACTTTCTTTCTCCCCAATCTAATAATACTCACAGCAGCAAAAGCCGATTCAAAATCTGTTTTTCCTGAACAATTTCCTGTTTGTTTGTTGAAGTATTCTTTTCTGTATCCCCTTTTGGTATGCTTACTTTAAATGTTACGATTAATATATAGAGAAAAAAACTATTACCATCACAATTTTCACGTTCTCTCACTAGCCCACAAGCGATTCCCGGTCCACGAATCACGTTTTCGTGTCTTTCGCCAAACACATTTAACCGTAAACTGTTGTTTTTCAGAGTGTAATTTTAAAAGTATGTGAAAAAGTTAATCTTACTCACGGTGATTCCAGCCTGAAAGTTAGTAACAATCGTTAGTATTCAACAATTCTGAAAACCTCTTCAAAATCGAACCTACTTCAACCCGACGCCGCCATCCGTCGAGGACGGAACCACCTCCGCACCGGCCACACTCCGGCGCAGCAGCTGCGGCGGCAGGTGCAAAAAGTGCGGATTGATGAGCTGGAACTGCTGCTGCTGGTCCGCGCCGACACCTCCGCAGATTGAGATCAACGCCGGGAAGATGGAGAGGTCGCCGCCGCCACCACTTAGGATGAAGGGAGAGTGAGATAGGAGCTGCTGCTGCTGCTGCTGATGATGCAGCTGAAGTTGGTTCGGTGGGGATGTAGGTGCGGATAGCGGGGGAATTGCGCCAGCGTCCGTGGCTTCTGAAAGAAGAAATAATTGTAAGAGATGTTGACTAAATGAGGACTAATCGAGCTCACCACTCTCTCGTATGACGGTGGCCGCTTCATCAGCGGCAAATTCCCCCTTGATTCCGCTAAAATCACAATCAAACTGACCGTCGTCGCCGCCATACCCGAACCGGAACAGCACTCCATCGTCCCCAGCGCCCAGTCCAAGCGGCGCTTCCGGCAGCGATTCCTCCTTCCGGTCGCCCTCTTCCTCCGCAGCGGGTGCCGTCGTTCTGCGGTCCTTTTCCGGAGACGACACGCCATCGCGGGCGTCCTCGTTGACGACCCCCTCGGGCAGCGACAGAAAGATGTCGCCCATTTCCTCCATCTTGAGCGGCGGCAGCAGGTCGTCCTTGGAGACCAGGTTGAGATCGATGTTGGAGTTGTCGCCGACGAACGGAAGACTCTCCTCTTTGATGCTGGACAGCGGCGGGGGCGGATCTTTGACCTTTTTGGGGGCCTTTTTCGGCGCGACCGACTCAACGGTGACCTTTTTCTTCGTCATGAACTTGGGCACGCTGTCGAGCTTTTCGCCGGTGCGGTGATCGACCTTGTGCCGCCGCCGGATGTGCTTGAGCCAGTTGGGAAAGTTGGTGAAATCGCGCGCGCAGTACTTGCACTTGAAGGGTCTGGACCCTGGTGGAGAGTGGATATTCGTGTGCTGGCGAAGTTTTGAACTGCTCAGGAAGCCCTTGTTGCATTCTAAGCATACAAATGGACGAGCTGCGCTGTGGACCGCAGAATGAACCTTGAGACATCGTTCAGTTTTGTAGCACTTTCCACAGCTTAAGCATTTGAAAGGTCGAACTTCCGAGTGAAAAAACTGATGCCGCTGAAGATGGGATTTCTCGAAAAATGCCTTGTCGCATTCGCTGCACTGAAACGGTCTCTCGTCGTTCGGCAGGTGCTTCTTCCGGTGGTGAATAAAGTTAATCTTCTGGACGAACGACTTGTCGCAGTCCTCACAGCGGAACCTTGGCCCATCCACCGAGTGAATCTTCCGGTGAGAGTACAAACTGCCAGCAGACAGCAACTTCCCACAGTCGGGACATTCAATCATCTGCTTCGGCACGGGATGAATCTTCCGGACGTGCACGCGAACCTCGGCCTGCGACCCAAACACGGCATCACAACGATCACAGCCAATTGGGAGTTGCTCCGACTCGGATTGCTTGCTTGCGGCCGGCGCCGCAGCCGTTTCGTGAATAGCCTCGTGACGGGTCAGGTCGGATTTTTGGTGGAATACCTTGGCACAAACGGCGCACGTATAACGCTGAGTTGCGCTATTCGAGTGCCGATAGCAATGCAAACGGTAAGCTTTGTACTGCAGAATTTGCTTATCACACTGGCCACACGCGTACACCGGTTCCTGGTTGTACGCCTTCCGGTAATGAAACTCAAACTCAACCTTTGTCTCAAACATCCGTCGACACTTGTGGCACGTTATGGTCAACTTCGTGCGCTTACTCTTCCCAACCACCTTCACCTGTTCCAGACCTGTTTCTTCCTTCTTCAACGGAACCCCATTCTGGTCAAAATACTTTGTCGGGGACGGATTTTGTGGCTCCATCACCAAAATCAACTGACTCTCTGCAATAAAAAAGCAAAAAAAAAAGAACAACATTTTTTTCACCGTGTCCACACCAAACAACAACAAAACACTCACCAGCTTTATGTTTTTGTTTACTTCCCCCTGCGCCGGTCCCTTCTCCACAACCATCTTGCACCTCCAAAGACGCCGGCTCCTCTTTCACAACACCCGGTCCAACCGGCAAAACACTGATCCCACTCGGAACAGCCACCAATCCGCTGGACTCCATCATCCCAACCAACAATCTTCCGCCAACTCCCCCTCCCCCACAAAAACCCAAACAAAAACACGCGAGCGCGCGCTCAAAACGTTACCGACGCACTTTTCTCCACCAAAATCAACCACGTTCCAGGAAATTTTACCACCCCCGGAGCCGGCGGAACGAGCGCTACCCGGGCACACCAAATTCACAACCGGAAAGCGCGCGGAACGGGTCGGATTTTGCACTTTAGTCACGGCACAACAAAGAACCGAGCAGAACCGCGCGAGGCCATCTTTGTTTTTGCATGCAGACTGTCATACGACAGACGACGCTTCTTCTCATCCAAGGGGGTGCGTTTAGCAGGTTCGGTAAGTATGCTTTTTTGGTTTGTTGCTGGAGGTACCCAAAAGTGGGTTAGCATAAAAAACGGAAAACAGGTAATAAATCAAGCAAAACTCAACATCAGCAACATCAAGCTGTATCTCAACAACCATTGGCCCAGTCTTCAATGTCTTTGAAGTAAATTTAATGGATATTTTGACGTCAACATTTTAAAAAGCATCATGTACAAACCGTGAGTTTTGAGAAAAACGCACTTGAATTTTGAGCATAATTTTTCAATTCAAAATATAAAAGCAAAAGAAGATGTTCTAATGATACATACAAAAAAATATTATCGTAATGACAAAAGTAACTTATTTTTGATTTAAAAAGTTGCTAAAATTAGCTTGAGGGAAAGTTTTTTTCTTGTTTAAAATATGCAAACTTTTACTGGTAAAGTTTTTGAAAATCTCCTTAGGGACCATCCATAAACCACGTGGACACTTTAGATGGGGGGGGGGGGTTTGGCGATTGTCCACGCTCCATACAAAAAAGTTTTTTTTATATGGACAATTGTCCACGTGGGGGGGGGGGGGGTTGAGATTACCACAAAAGTGTCCACGTGGTTTGTGGATGGTCCCATACTAACTGATTTAAAAGTCTTAAATTTTAATACGACTGTAGAATTTCTTTCATTTTGACGTTCTCGTGTAACCGTGTACGACTAAGTTCCAAATGTAAACAAACACTTTGGTGGATTCGGTGGTGCTGGTGATTCTAGGCAGCAGCCACGAATCGGACGCGGAAACTTTCGTGAGCCAAACAGCAGCAGCGGAACGCTTTCGAAGGAGGGTGGTGCGGGTGCGGGACGAGGTCAAGTGCTCAAAGAGGACAAGGCGAGCTTCCTGTAGGAACTGCACTTGTTCCACGACCGGAATGGGTAAAAAGGAAGCTTGGGTGTTTTGTGGGGTTTGTGTTTGATTTTGTTTGTTTTTGTAGGATGGGAGGTAGGAATGTGGATTCGCACCGGTTGTATTCGGTGGTGGTCGCCCGGGATTGGTGATTGAAGGTCAATTCCCGCGAGGACTGCAGTCCATGTAACGAGATCATCGAGGAGATGGCGCTGCCGAAGAGTTGCGTGAACAACGAGATTGCATTGAAGAAGATAAACATCCGGTTTTTGGACAAGTACGAGACAGGTGATTTTCACGGTGAGGAGAAGGAGCCAACGAAGAGGAGGACGTCGAGAAGCGGGATAATCGGAGGTAGCCAGAGCGGATGTTGCACTCGGTGCCGGCGATTTACAACACCTGTGAGTAATGAGAATGTGTACAGTGGCTTGCCAACTTCACTTACTTCCATCTCTAATAACCATCCACAAATGCTCATCTCGCGACGGTGCAGCTCCAGCCGAATGAACCCTGGACAGCGTGAAATTCTCCAAGGAGGATGAAGTGCTCGAAATCGAATTCCGTTCCGAGGGCCTCATCAACCCAATCTTCCGGATGCGCTTCCATAATCGGGAACTCCCCGTTCAGGCACTTCACTTTCCAGCCAGGAGACGTTGATCACCCTTGCCGAATCTACAGCCAACCTGTCCTGATGAAGGCCGGCAACATGACCATCCTGTTCTCTACTTTGCTGTCGCGCGTCGAAACGTCCGTCTGGAACCGTCCAGCTTGGGGTCTTCGGAAGTGACCGGTGGCGTACCCTAAGAATCGGTACAGCTTGGACTCGGATTTTGGCCAGAAGCGTTAAATACTATAACAAAATGTCTTATTTAACATACTGTTTAAAACTTTTAAAAATAAATATAAAATCAAGCCTAGAATCAACCACATTTTTCTGAAATTAACACTGTAGTATTAAATGTTGTTTATTCTTCCTATAAAAGGTTTCTTTTCCAATTAAAATTAAAACACTTTTACCGATACAACGATTTTGTTCCATAAATGCATGGTAGTATTAAAAACTTTCCAACTTTTAAATTGAAAAGTTTGAACTTTCTACGAATATTCACCAACGCGAACTTTTAATCCAACGAGCGATCTTTTTAAATTCAGAGTATTTTTTTTTTCTAGGGTAGATATAGGGGCCAATGCACGGGCCATTGTGAGTTTGTAAACAAAGAGTGTATCCTGCTCACGTTAGTAGATTTTACAGTAGGAGTGAGCAAAATAGAGTTATCTAAATACGTTCGCATGTATTGTGTGTACGTTCACGATGGATTTTTAGGTTAAAATTTGTACCCGCCAGCAAAAACAAATGGTAAGCTAGTGTGCGCGAGGTCGGGCTTAGATAGCTCTATATACTCTTTGCTAACAAACTCACACTCTCGCTCACATTGGCCTTTTTATACATTGTTTTGCTTGGTATTGCTCGAGGTTTTGCTTGACTCCGTCCTTCTTCGAGAACGACACGAATTTTGAAAGAATTTCCAAGCTCTGTTTGTCTTTGATAAAATGTGCACACCTCTCTGATTGAAACACGTTGCCAAGAACTGTCATCGCCTTCTTTTCTCTCTCGCTCTCTTCTCTCTCGAGAGAGGGAGCCAACTTTGCAAAGAGCAAGAAGAAAAAGAAGAAGCAGTCTCAAAAGTTAATTTTCCTCGTTCAATGTGGGTTCGGAAAGTGGTTTTCACTGGTCGCGCCGTGGGTTTGTCGTCGTGTCATCCATAAAAGTTTTCAATAAATCGCGAGTGATTTTCGGGAAAAAGGAAAATTCGGGTGGATTATTGAGCTAAATTGCGACTTGCGGGAAGAATTTCGATCGTGCGAGGTAGGTGTGAGCTGAAAGCTGAAAAGTTCCGTCCCAAGGACGACTAGATCACACGACGACGACGGACGGACGGGCTTCCATTTTCTCCACCAGAGCCACGAATTTCAAATATGGCGGCGAATGGGTTTTTTATTGGTTCAGTTTTTCGACTTTGTGCGCTGCTTTGGGGCTTTGTTTTGCAGGGGAAATTGCTGTGAAGAAAGTTCTAGATGTGCTCTAAATAATTGCGAAATTTGTTGCTAATTAGAATTTCGAATCCGGGACCAGATTGTCTTTTTTTTATTGCCTCCTCCCATTTATGCAATCAATTGCTGTGCGACAGAAAGAGACAACAAAGAGGTGGAAAAGAGGAGAGCGAAAAATCACTGACAGACACACAACTATACAAACACAGACACACACACAGAGTACACTTTTCAAGAGAAGGAACAATAACATCATCACCAGCAGCAGCAGCAACTTATTGTTATTCAATTTACTTCTTCCCCATGTCTAATTTCCTTTATTAGTTTACTTACTGTATTGAAGTCGTAGTAAGCAAGTAAAATGCTCATCAAATCAAAAACTTTATAATAAGTACATATCAAATCAAAAAGCTAGAAACGAATAAAAAAAAAAAATTGGTTTGGGAAACGTTTATTTTGCTTCATTAAAAATATCTGCATTCTAGGTACTTGAAGTTCACATCCGTGTTTGGGAAGCGCATTTCCGGTGGCTTAGTGTATGCATTCTAGGTACTTGAAGTTCACATCTGTGTTTGGGAAGCGCATATTTTGCTTAGAGGTTCTTCAAATTTGACTACAGTGCCATCCCGTTTTTGGGAACATGTTGCCAAAATAGGGATGTTTCCGAAATTCGGAAATCTCGAAAAGAGTGTTCTTAAGAAAAAATAAAAATAGAATAGAAAAAAATGTGTAATAACCATCAACAAACATCGTTTCAACTTAATAATGACGGATGTGGTTTAAGCGAATAGTCATAAGTGATGTAATGAACAATATAGATGATTTTTTGACTTTCAAAAATAAAATTATGAATTAAATTTTGAGTTAAAACTAATTAGTTTAGAATTAATTAACACTTCCGCAGGCCAAGGATTGATACCTAAGAGCATGCAATGGCACTGACCTTGTTGCGTGCTCTTCGGTTGACGTCCACGTAAGGAACATCCTGGAAGGAGCGTAACTAACTACATCCGTAGTTCTGTTAGATCATCCGAATTATCTTGATCAGAACAGTATAGCTCTGGTTCCTTGCGAGTGTCCTATTTTCTTACCTCCACGTTGGCTTGGTTTTCATGATGACCTAGCTGGTGGCCTGTGGAAACGGATCGTAAACCTTTGACCACCGCGGGTCAGAGTCGAGACGGCTAAAAGAAAGGGGCGCAACAATGTGGGAAAGGGAAGTAATTTGTGATTGTAGACGGTATTGTTTTGATTCGCAGTATGTTGAGTCAACTGCTGTGGATGTACCTGAAACATCGCACAACGGGGTTTCTCTTCTCTTCTTTCTCAGCTACCACCTATCTCCTATTTTTATTTTGCTCTACTGGTTCTCACTTCTCTTCACTGATTCTTCTATTTAATATCCATCATTTGATTTTGATTTTACTAACTTTTGATTCTCTTATCTCTCAAAGATTTTTCACTCTTTTCTATCAATTGATACTGCTGTAACAAACTTTGTTTTGTTGTTTTTTTTTTTTTTTTCCTTAAAAATATACTTTTCCTTAATGTACTAGTAATATCAAGTCTATTTATCATTCGCCTAATCTTTTTTGATTTTATTGCGAATTTATTTATTTGAATAATTCTTTATCTGTCCTATAAATTATCATTACTATATTGTCTAATTTTACATCTAATACATCTAGCCTCTCATTTTTATTCTTCAAAATAAGCTCATCATTCTCTTACTATTGATACTTGATTTTTATAAAATAAATTCTCTTTTACTGTCAATTGTTTTCAATCTTCACCCTTTTTTCAAACAAGTGAGGTTTGAGCCCTTACTCAATGTATGGAATGGTTAAAGGATTAACACAAATATTACTATTGTATTTTTGGTGAACTTTTATAACATGCTTAGGACCAAAAATTGTAACAAAACACCGCGACAAAAGAAATAGCAACAGATAAACACGACTCAACAATAGGGAAGATTTCAGGAGAAAACAATACACAGTAAATAACAAAAAGTTTTTGAATTCAAACTAGAAATAAAACAGTTTTTGCTTTAATGAAAGTTGTTAGGCACACTGTAAATGGTTAGGCGCTTATACTTACATCAAACCCTACTTAATGTACCACCCCCGGCCGAGTTAAAATGCGTAACCGGAAAAGAAGGTGTGCATGCCTGGCACGAACACTCAAAGCGTGTTCTAGCGTGCTGCTCGTACTGACTCAGAGCAAGGGTGAGATGTAGGTGTAAGGGCAGTGCGTGTTCGTCGGGAACCTAGTGCATAAGATCGGTCAAGGCCCGTTCTTACACTGAAAATTGCGAATTGCGAATTGCGAATTAATTAACACTTCCACCACCAAGCCTCTAAACTATTCGAAGGTTCCATTGTTGTTTGATAACCTTTGTAATAGCTCCTGGTAACATTTTAAACAAATATTTTCAA
Source organism: Culex pipiens pallens (assembly GCF_016801865.2). NCBI lineage: Eukaryota > Metazoa > Arthropoda > Insecta > Diptera > Culicidae > Culex > Culex pipiens. Next base: position 128,347,113 of record NC_068937.1, read on the forward strand.
ACAATCTAACTTTTGAGAAAACTTAAAACGTTACTTAATCCACCTTAAGGTGGTTGGTGCCTTCATCACATTCATGTTGTATTTTAGGTTGTATTTACAAATTAATTTAAGAGTTTTTGTTTTATTTTTATTTTTTTCATTAGATTCCAATTTAATTTTTTTCATTTAATTTTTTTTATAATTATTGTTTTTACCAGAACAGCAATTTTCAATTCTTTTTTTACCAACTCTCCAAAATAATGGAGAAAAGGTTGACTGTAATTGAATTTAACCCTCTCACGCCCATGGTTACTCCAGAGCACCAAAACTTTGAACTCAAATATCTCGGAACTGACACAACTTTTCATGGTGCTTTAAGTTGCAGGTGTTCATGTAGAATGTATACTAACATCTCCCTAAATTTCATCAAATTTGGTTGAGCACAAGCAAAGTTACAGTGTGAAATGTAAACAAAAATGGGCCAATTTTAGGGAAATAAATAAGACCTGTTTTCGAAAGCCCGTAAAAAATACCTAACACAAAATTTTATGTAACAAAAAATGTTTTGCTATCATTTGAACCTTGGACAAGAACCCCTGTGAATAACATTGTGAGTTTGGACCGGTTTTAAGTGTTTTTCAACCTTTTTCATTTGGTGCACCAGAGCACCACCTAGGCATATGAGCAACTAAATATTCAGGAGCACTTATTTCTAAATTACAGAAAAAGCTTATTTTTATCAAAACAAAAGTTTATAAACGTTTTGACTATTCATAAACAAGACAAAACATTGTTATTAGACCGAGAGTTTTATTATTTTCCTCATTTTTCATGAAAATGGTTGTTTGTGAATTTTGAATGAGCCAATCAAAGAAATCTGAAAATTCAAAGATTTTAGAATTTGTAATTCATACTTCAGAAATATGGTCTTACAGCAAAGAATAAGTAGTTTTTAACACATTTCGAAGCGTTTTCAAACAAATGAACCAATAGATTTGAAGAAAACGAGATTTTGTGGTTTAAAAAAAAGTTGCTTATCTTCCTGATGGTGCTCTGGTGCACCACTTCAAATTCTACTTTTTTGCCCCAATTCGATGTTTGTGGGTCAAAGTAAAGTATTTCCTGCATTATTGTACCAAAATTAAGCCATTTACTATTTTTACGATAAGCAAACAGCTCTGGGCGTTAGAGGGTTAAAAGTGCTGATATGCCAACATTAGGGCAGGGTGGCCACCTCGGGAAAAAACCGGGAAAAAACCGGGATTTTTATCCACCGGGAGAAAACCGGGAAAAACTCGGGAATTCGACTGACAAACCGGGAAAATATTTTAAGTTTGGTAAAATTTTTACAAAAGCCTCTTTAATGAGTTCAATATGTTCTTTTCTCAATTAGAATATTGCGGCTGTAAAGATAAATTGTCATTCTGCTGCGAGCGTATCCCGCAGCTGCGAATATCGCAACGGCCCCTTAGTAGGCCTTTCAGTGCATAATTTAGCTCATGTCAGTTTGTCTTCTATCAACATCTGGTAGGTAGTTTGCTCTAGTTTTGTTTTTTGTAGAGTTTTCAATATAATATTTTAATTTTAGTGGAAATATGTCCGAGAATTGCACTGCCGTGTATCACAACAATTGCGAACTAGATACAAGCGGGATGGCGTTTTCATCCGTACAGACAGGGAAAAAGTGTTCTTTCGGTTCAGCCCAGTGCCAATTTGAACCGTATCCAGCGCACCCCAAGGATCAATTCCGTGTGGGTTTTAGATAGTGCTAGCATTCATAGCTTATGGGGTTTTCGACCCAAACAAAGGTCTATACCAAAAATTCGAGGAATTAGGATTTAAGCGTGTTTGTTTATTGAATAAAGAAATCGTTGTAAAATTGTTGATTTTTTTTATTCGCAGAAAAAAATTGTTTATCTTCACATTCCGGCTCCTTTTTGCCCTACGTGGCTTCGTATGCGTTTTGTCCATATCACCCTAGAGAACAAACTGGATGCAATGATCTCAAACAGAACGTAAAATGTCATCAACGAAGTTTCCACCAATTTTTAAGGATCCACGTTTTTGCTGGACTTTTGGCTTTTGAAGTTCTTCTTCAGAACCGATACTTCAAGTATAAACAGGGCTTCATCCTCCTCCAGGTCACCTTCAATGTTGTACTCGATAGGCACCTCAGACGTAGGTCTTTTAGTGCGCTGAAAATTTCAAAAGTGGGTAATTAATTTTCTGCTGTGTTCTAACTTTATTGCATTATTACCTGAAGGGATTCTTCGTCTCCTGAATTGCTAGAATCCAACGTAACGGATGCATTCCGTTTTGGAGTTGATTCCATTTTCTGAAGTGTTTGACACTTGAACATTTTTTGCGGTTTTTGAAACTGCGCGATTTAGTCGCCGCCGCCTACAGTTCAGACCAGACGACCGCACTTGGCGCAGTAGCCAGAACCGCAAAATGTTAAATTATCTCACCAAGCATAATATTACTGCGGGCGTCAATAATTAGAGTTCACGCGCGGTGATACGACCGCAAGATAATGGTCGCATGACAACCGCAGAACAATTTTTTGGCTGTTGTCAAAGGTTGCCTTGAGTTTTAAGCTAACTTTTTGGAAAATATTCAAAACAAACCAAGTTGACAGCCAAATTTCAGTTCAACTTGCTGATTTTTACACTGCGGTAGTTAGGCGGCAATAATCTCCTGTCACTCACAGCGAAGGAGAAACGTGAGTTTATCTCGCAATAAGCAATATTATTCCTGTTATTTTAAATGAAGAATTCGCGAAAACTATGTTTGAATCTGTGTAATTTTTTTTCTGTTGTATCCTATTGTATTTTTACTTGGCGATTTTTTTTAATAAAGCGAAATGTTTCCTCTACCAGCGATTCTCAACCTGGGGACATGTACACCTGGGGGTACCACGAGCGGTCTCAGGGAGTCCCGAGGACAATCCCCGCAATGGCGGCCATTTGTCCCAAGCAAAATATTTGAGAGAGAAAAAAATAACAAATTGCTTTGAAGCAAAAAAAATAACAACCATGCTTAAGGTGCAATGAATTACGGGCGAATTGTTTTTGACCAAATCAGAAAATGTTTAAAAAATATTTGAATGATAAATCTATAATTTGCATTCGTTTAGAAATTTTTAAAATATTAGTTTTGCATAAAATAAAAATTAGGATTCTTTGTAGGGGAAATATACCCATTTTAATCACACTAAGCCGTTCGACCCATTCTCATCACTTTTGCCGTTTTCCGCTATTAAATCAATATTTTCAGATGTATCAACAATGGAAAGTTGCTTGCTCACTTTTATTTGAGCTATTTATTACTTCAGAATAGTCAAAAACACTTTATAAAAGCTGTAATTCATGATCAAAGTGCTGATAGGCCGATAATAGAAATACACAGAAAAAAATATTCCTGTAAATTTACATTATTTATCATGTACCAAAAGGTATCATGATAAATGATGTATATTTACATTAGTTTCATTGGAAATTTACATTAGATTCATTGGAAATTTACATTAGTTTTGAAAATTTACATTAGTTTTGGAATTTACATTACTTTTGGAATTTACATTAGTTGAAATCAACTAATTCTGATTGGCCAATGGGAATGAGAAGCTCGACTTGGAATGCAGTAGGAAAAGGGTGTGGCCTATGTTCTATTTTAAAATTATTGAAGCGGGCAGCAAAAGGAAATTCGGATTTTAAAAAGTTGTTTCAGAGGTAGGGGACGCTTTCTCGTCGACGGCCAAGTGGAATAACGCTGGACTGGAATCGAACGGACGACGGGTAGGATGTTCGGTATTACTGCTGCTACCCGCTGCCGACTGAGCCATCTTCGCATTTTATAAACGAGAGGCTAAAGCATCAACTTGTTCAGGTCGAGGCTCAGGCAGTGGGCAAGCGAAATATGAGAGCGATAGAAAGAGAACCAAATATAACTATTTTTAGTTCGGGTAGTTTTGAATTCAACGTTTGGCAGAAATACATTGGATATATGATTTACATTAAATAGGAATTTACAGGAAGCCGAACACGGGTAGAAATTCATCAGATTTGAGTTTCCATGCTCAACGTTTCCATTAGATTCATGATTTACATTAGATTTAGATTTACATTGGACATTACATTGAGTGAGTTTACATAAGAAACAGTAATTACGTGCTGTGTAAATTTACATATTTTTTTCTGTGTAGGCTGAGAAAGGGTATAGTTCCCCTAAGTGGAAATTATGGATCTCATGGTACGAAAACAACATTACAGTAAATATCTCTCTAAATTTAAAGATCAGACATTTCCTTCAAATTGTCACACAAAATACACTATTTTAAAATATTTTTCTTGGCCTGTATCTCAGCAACAAAAGAATGGATCAAAAATATTCAAAAAAGAAAGCAGAAAAGAATTTTCTCAACCATTTAATAGATAATTTTTCTATTGAGAATAGCTACAACTTCAAAAAAATACTATTTACAAAATTTAAATCTCCAAAAATTATAATTTAAAAAATATATAGGAAATGTCTGTAGAAATGAAAAAAGACAGCGAAAATTTAATTAACAAAAGGAATTTCTACAGATAGTAGATAGTTTTAAAGAAAAACAGGGTACAACATTTTATTTTGAAGCTTTATTAAGAAAACTGATTTGAAGAAATGTACATGGACGTTGTGTGGCCTATCCAGTATGTTTTTAAACAACTCTAGAAACATGATTTACGACATTTTTAATACTTCAAAATTCAAGTTTCTTTCTTCGTGAATTGGAATGTAGAAAAATCTCATGCAAACGAAAAATTTCATGTATGAACGCTAGGGGGTACCAGCAGCTTAAGTAGCACTAAAAAGGGTACCTAGCCTAGAAAAAGTTGAGAACCGTTGAATTATAATATATTTCAACTTAAAAATAATAATATCATGGAGTTTCTGTTTGTAAATATTATTTTATTTGATGATATTTGAGATTCTCAGCCAGACAAATTATTAAGGACAACTTGCAATGATTTTTTTTTGCAAAGTATTTTTTTAAATGTCGTTTGAAATTTATATGTAAAACTTTCAGATATTTGAAAAATACAACATATTTAGAATTCTGCTACAAAAAAGTCACTTGAAATACAGGCAATCACTTTTAGGTGGTTACTACATCAACACAAAAATTTAAATCATGTTGAAAAAAAAAGCCGATGCTAATATTTTTCAAAGTTTTTGTCCCTCGGCTCTGGCCGGGGTCAAGTGGGGGAACAATCCATAGTCTCAACATTTGAATGCAAAAAGTGTTCAAAAATGCATTTTACACTAGTTTATTTGTTTTGCAACCATTAGTCTTCAAAAAATGTAAGATTTGACGGTAACAAAAAAAAACTAAAGGTGTAAAATTTAAAAAATTAAAAGATTATTAAATCAACCCAAACATGCTTAAAGATGATTCCAAACGCAAGGGAATGCATTTTATTTTGATTTCAGCTGATTGCACTTAAATTTCAATTGAAATTTTAATGTTTTTTGAAAAATATTTTTTTGCCCTCTGATTTTTCGGGGCAACTAACGAATTAACGAGCATTTACATAAATTTACAGATTACAGATTTACAGATCTTTTCTACAAAATTAATAAATTGTAGTAATAATCAATCTCATTTTAAAAAGTTAAACGATTTTTTATTTTGAGTTTATAAAATCTACATGTATGATGATGAAAAATCCCAATCATTATGGAAATTAGATGTTTGGATTGGAAACAGATAAAAACGGCTTCGTTTACAACTTACCTACTTTTTATTCAAGATTTGAAAGCTTTCTTGAGGAATTCAAACTTTTAACCAAATGTATGCGTTCAAAAAGTATGTTGGTTCTAACGTTAGCATAAAAAACATTGTAATTTGGTTTAAAAACATTTCGGAAAATTCCTTCTGGGCTCGGGAGAAAACCGGGAAAAAACCGGGAAATTGAAAATCGAAATCTGGTGGCCACCCTGCATTAGGGGCACGATGGAATTGCATGCTGTCCCCCTAGTCTTAGTAAACAATGTCTTATGAGTTGTATATTTCAGTAAAAAGTTCGTGTAAATCTTTGTCGAGACAAAATGATGTATTCAGCAACATAATTAATACAGATTTTTCCAGAAGAGACGCAGTTATGCAAAAATCACCCTTTTTGTAGCTACATAACTTTGGCATAACTTTAAAAGTACTTCACTAAACAGAATAAAATTTAATAGGGTCTTAGGGGACCCCAAAACGAACAGAATAAGGCGGATCCGGCCAAAATCGGTTCAGCCAGTTCTGAGATAATCGTGTGGAAAAAAATCATGTCTACACACATCCCCACAGACATTTGTTCAGAATTGGATTAGATAGTATACGTGAAGGTAATCTAGGAGGTGTATTTAAGAAATTCATTTTTCGAGTGATTTTATAGCCTTGCCTCAGTGAGGTGAGGAAGGCAAAACCTAGAAATCAACAACATTTGCGTGATTTTGTCAATAAATTTACATTTTTACTCATGATTTGATGTGGTGATGTTATTTGACGTCTTCTATAAGACCCTTGCCTTATAGTTAGTCTAAATCCATTCTAAAGCCCAAATCCAAGGGTTGGCCCGAGGGATAAGAAACAGCACCTTCCTGATCCTCCTGGCTTTCTATCGGATGGGGAAGTAAAACGTCGGTCCATTTGCGTAAAAAAGGTTTTGGGTGACTCACCACACATAACCTTCGGACGCCTAGAAATGAGCAGAAACTTGCAACAGAAAAACTAAAAAAAAAAATAAGACGCCCCTAGGAAAAAGACATGGGACATTATTTCAGTTAAATTCAATCCAGAATACTCTACTAAACATTCTAAATATTTTCTCTTTTTCCGTTTACAGCTCTTGCAAGCCGGAACTCATCCGTGGCCACCGAGAGTGCGTGGTCCTCCGCGTAAATTACGTAGTGGGAGCGATTATCTTCCGCTAAATAAACATAAAATAAATTTGCTAGATTTGACTTCGATAACTTCTTGTGACAGTGAAAAGTTTTTTTTTCAAAACAAAAAGTGCATTTGAGTGAAGTGCTTCGAAGATCGATTGTCTACAAGGTTTTTTTTTTTTTGGAATATCCATCCGGCGAAGATTAGCGCAGCGAATCGAGATATCATCTTTTAACTGGTAAGTCTTATTACTTATGCTGCTCACCTTCGATGATTGGACGAGAATTTGGGTTTTCACCATGGTATGATCGTTGAAACAAATAAAAGATGCAGTGTTAATGCTGCAAGGATAACCATCATGACGAAGAACTTTAGATACTTGAATAGCACCACCTGACAAAAACTTTTAAAAATATTTGTTCCAGCCTAACCGGAATGGCGTAGTTATTAACGCTTTTACCGACTGGTATTAAAGCGGCCAGGCCTACTGCGTAAAGGTAACCGCAAAGATGATTCTTTAAAATGGATTGAGTTTGAGCACGATTGTTTCTCCATATAATTTCTCATCAAATAAGTGAATTTATTCCTGAAATTTTTTCTCTAAAAACAATTTCAATTTGGCCTACCATCTTCGTGCACATGACCACAGAAAATAAAGCCACCCCGAGTGTTTCGCTTCTGGCTCTCGTGGCCAGCAGAAATGACCATAGAGCTGATGATGATGGCAGAGAAAGAAAAATAAGCACCCGATCAAAGGCCGATCGAGGCCAGCTCAGCAGCGCAGTTTATCCTTCTGTGGCGGTGGAAAATTGCACCCTAGGGTAGGTGGTTCAATTGTGGTCCTTCCTTTTGTTTAGTTTTAGGGCGTTTCCTCGAGGAATTCGAAGCTTCGAGTGATTCTTTGGTACCCATCAACCGTGGACAGCGTTTGGCCGGCTAACCTCCGGAAAAGGCCATCGACCGTCTTTGTGTGTTGAGGGTAGGGTAGAGTGTGTATGTTCGCTTGCCGTTTTTTTTTTCTTTCTTCGCCCTCCCGTCAAGAGTCCACTGGCGAGGACTACGACGTCGTCGCTGAAGAAGAGCCACCCTGGAGGAGGTTTTATTGCAAGCTTGCTGGCAGTTCTCCTTTTTTATTCCCTCACTTGGCTGTGTTCTGTTATTAACTTTATATGTTGCAACGTTTCTGGAACTCTTGGCAGGGTGATAATCCGCACGCTGGGGATGTGCTCGATGATATGATTTATAATAAGTTTTGAATATTCCCATTTCTTCGTTTCCTGCCAAGCGTCAAGTCGACGTCCAGAGAAGAACTTGCTCGGATGACCTTTACGGAACCAAGCGTTGCTGAACTTTCAGTGTTGAGACACGTTCTTCGTTGCTCCCTGGATTGGCCCGCCAGGGTACACGTGTCGCGTCCACGTGTCAAATCCGCTCTGGCTCTGGTTGGAACTTATCGGTTCGTGGAACGTTACGTGCCGGAATGCAGCGACGACACGTTGCAAAGACGATGGCGGCGACCTCCTGGAGATTACTGCTGCTGGCTGAGCTGTCTGGAGCAGAAAGGTCTCGAACTCAAACTTGCTTGATCCAATGATATTCGAAAAACAAAAAGAATCGTTGTCCCAACCTGGAAATCCATCAAAATCCAGTTCCATATCTGCCGGTCCCAATCTCGCTCGTCAATTTCCCTGTTCGTCATCATCAGTCACTTTGTTCCACCTCCACACCAGCAGTTCGAACCTCTTAGCTCAGCCCGACGCGCAGTCACGCTTGAACTGCTGTTTTGAAAATATTCAAATGAGCGCCACAGCACTCTTTAAACTGCTTCAATTTCCGCCCGCCAGCCCCAGACTCAGATATTGTGGGGATTGAGAGTCCACACACCAACCAACGAAAACACAAAGAATCTCAGAACAACTCGTGTCTGAGCGCTGACACTTCCTAGAAGCGTGATTACTACTACCACAACCTGCGCTAATGCCAAATACACATCCGAGGTGCTGCTCCTGCGTTTGTGCTAATGTGTACGGTTAGTAGTACACGAGCTTCTCTATCTTGCTCAATAAGTGCCGTATCAACTCCGGCTGTGGAGTACCGTTTGTTTACCTCGTGTGTGCTTTGTGGGCCGTAACTTGTGGTAGATTTGCCAAAAAAGGTTAAACATCTAAACAAAAATAAAAAAGCTTCTACGAGAATCAAACCAATATCCTACAGCATTTTTTAAGACATTCAAGATAAATCCTGTATTCGAGCAGCGAAACCTGGGTTCGATTCCCATCTGATCCCAACGAGATAGTTCAGTTCCCAACGATCCAACTCCAAGCGAAATTTGCTTGAGGATAATGTGGAGACTTTCCCTTATCTTCTTAAAAAAAATGAATAGTGAAGCATCACAAATTTTACGAAACATAAAAATAACACTTCTATGAAGTTTAAATGTAGTTGAATTCATAAAAAAAATGCACAAAATAAGAAAACAAAATATCGAAGAAAAAAAACATGTTTCAACCATTTTGATGAACGCCATAAACATATTTAAATGATTTCAAAATCACCCCACCGTACAGCACCATTGAGCTGTTAGAGTCGAACGACTTGGCAGCCGCACAACGAACTTTGAAGGACCAAATAATTAACAAAACACACGGCGAGAAATAAATTCAAGAGAAAAAAAATGTACATGCGGGCCCGCTGCTGAACAACAACAAGCCACACACTTTGTTGCTGGCGCGCATGTTCTGGCTGGGACTTGTTCGAGAAACGCGCGCTCGCCATACTGACGGCGACTCAACAACAACAACAGCAAAATATACTAAAATAAGAGAGACGATTTTACCGCAATCTCGTCGTCGGTCGGTGCTAGAAGCTAGTCTCCGGGGTTGTTTTCGCGGATTTAGTCGCTGCTAGCGGGGCGTGTGTTTGTGTATTATGATAAATATCGTCACGACACTATGAAGCTGAAGCTATAATTCTACTCAACGGCGGCTAAATCTCGTTTCCTCGGAGAGACATTCCTTCAATAAAAGCGATTATCTCGTTGAGCTTGTTTGGGTGCTCTGTGAAAGCGAATCACTATACGAGACTTTCTCAAACAAGCTGGTTGAATTATTACAACTAACTAGCTTGTAGCAATCTATTTGGGTTTTTTTTATATTAAGGGAAAAGAATAGCTTCTTATGTGGACTCATCAGTATTTGGACTTCCTATTCTGCCGTTCTACGCATAATTGTCCCATGTCAGTTTTTGACGATTTTGACTTCATGCCATTTTTAAGTTTAGTCTGATGTGTACTTTAAGAAAAACACATAAAATCTGGTACTTTGTTCGGAAACTCATCAAAAACAACACCAAGTCTGTTTGTCCCATCGTTGAACTTCTACGCATAATTGTCCCACCAAGTATTTTCTTACAAGGAATCATTAGTTTTACTAAGCATTATGCCTTGTTTACCTGTTGTTTAGCAAGAGGATCACAAATAAGGGTGATAAACTGCTAACTGGGGCGATTAGGAACACATAGGGCGAATAGGAACCCACGGGACAATTATGCGTAGAAACACAGAAATCGATCGAAAAATTTCAGTCGCGTTTTTCTCAGTTCCACTTTTTTGAACATGGGACAATTATGCGTAGAACGGCAGTATTGTAATTCTAAAAAGCCACTTTTTCGTTCGATCTAAACGGCTTTGCTCGAAACTGAACCTTTTGAAAATTAACCCGAGATATGTGCTATTCCACCTCAAGTTTACAGAAGATAGCCAGAACAAAAATTTCCATTATATTTTGTAATCTGAAACAAGCAACCCCAGTTAAACCAGCTAGTCTTGGATACATTTAACAAACTGTCTATTAGGATGTAACAAAATTGACTTTTTGGCGGGCATTCAGAAAAATCTTTCAAAATCATGAAGTTTGATATACCGGATGCTAGGGTTTTTCTCATGTTCCGGAAGTGTCTAAAATGGCCACCGACAATCGATTTCTGTTAGGCCGTTGCAAATATTTTTCAATGTTTGAGTCGCCCCCCTTCTAAATTGGTCTGAAAAATCAGGGGGCAAAAATTTTTTCATGAAAATATTAGAAACGGTGCACTTTATCAAAATTTCACTACAGTACTTTTTGATTGCAAATTCAATTTTACATCGAAAAATAAAGTTGAAAAATTTTTGCGACCAAAATTTCGATTTTTTGAAAAAATCAGTATTGATTAAAAAAATCATAACTCGGTCAATAATTTTTTGCACAACCTGGAAATTTCTGAAAAGATTGCATTTTATGTCCTCTAAAACATATCAAAAAAAAAATAATAATAGTGTTTTTTTGCAAATCAAGTTTTGAGCATGAGCATGAGAGACCACCCATGGTTGTCCTTCTCCGTTGCTGAACAGGACCATAATATCCCATCAGCACAACCGGTCACACGCTTCAACGATCAAATGATGTTTCCCTTATCAACAGCATGTATGAATGCGCTGAAAAGATAAAACATCACGATCATCAAAACTAGAGCCGGTGTGAATAGGAAACAGTCATTGGCCACCAACGGCGCCCGCCATGTCAGTTTGTAGATCTCGAGGGAATGGGACGGGAATGTTAGTTAGCACAGGTTGCTACCAAGGGTGGGTTCTATACGATATCCACACCCCCGCGTGTGCCGGAAAACTACTTCTACTTGGGATTTTGTTAGTGGGGAAGGGTAATGGCCAGGATTCATCATAGAGGATGATGATGCGACCCAATAATCAATAAATTTTGTTTAATGGTGTGATGTATTATGCATTCTCAAGGCAAACAGTCGGAGTATGCGGATGAGACTATTCCCGGTTATTTGGTGTTGAGTTTAGCATAAATGATTTAATCTTAGACAGCCGGCTGTGGAAAGATAAAACCAACTAAAATGCGAAAACGCGAAACCGCCCGGATCGAAATACACGCACAATCGGGGGACAAAAAAGACGGAAACGGCAACGAAAATCCTGTGCGAGGACCGCGACGCACACCGTTCAAATTCTCCAACGCAACTGTCAAACATCCCGAAACCGCCCGGTGTTTTTTTGCAAATCAAGTTTTAGTAATAAAAAGTTAAATAAAAAAATCACCAATTTTTTTTTACCGTGTATCATTTTTTTCCAGTGTAGTCCTTATCCATACTTACAACTTTGCCGAAGACACCAAATCGATCAAAAAACTCCTTCAAAGGATACAGATTTTTGAATTTTCATACATCATTTTTGTATGGACAGCTGCCAAATTTGTATGGAAAATTATATGGACAAACTAATAATGCAAAATGGCTAAGTGTTTGTTCCCCAAACACTTATCATAATCTTAGCTTGACCTTTTTGGTGTTTTTCATAGTTTGGTACATTGAGAACAATGTTTCGTAATTCTACGTTGTACAAAAATATCGTAGATTCTAAAAAATATTCGTATTTAATGTGAAACGGATAGAATGTATTTCACGATCTATTTTTTTTTTATCTACGAATGACCGATTCTTAGCACTTGTTTACCAAGCAGTAATTTTTCAAGTAGAACCTTGGATGGTTCTGATAATTTTCCATGTTTTCCAACTATTTGAACCACACAAAAAAACATATTTCCACACCAAAGTTCCTATTCTATACATATCTGTGAGCAGAAGTTGTAAAATGAATAAACGCTAGAAATTTTTAAATTTTCCCAACTTTTTTTAAATAATTGCTCAAATTAATGGATGGAATGCAGATATTTATTAATTCTAAACGGAATTTTATAGTAAAATGACTCTTTTATATGCCCTCTCATTGACAAAAGCAGATTCCGTAGGTATAACATTATACAGGACATTTAAAAAGGGGTTATATGGAAGCATTTTCCCGTCACGAAAAATTACAATTGTTTAATTTGCAATGGTTCGTGAAATCGGATTTGCATCATATTTTGGATTCTCTTCGTACTCGAAAAAACCCTTCAAAATGCTTATTAGAAATCAAAAATTGGTCAAAAGCAGAGGCGACGCGTGGCCAAAATGTTTACCTGTTCAAAACTTCTTTTCAGTAATTTTTGAGTTTTAATTTAATATTATTAAAAAATAGCTTGATTTTCATCAATGATGTTTGGCAATGGAGTAATTCTCGCTGAAAGTGGACCACTATTTACACAAGGTGCTCAAAAATCAAAAGCAAAGTACTTTTCCAATAGCCCCCCACCAAGTTATGAAAGAAACCATGTTTGGTTGGTTGAATTTGTCCTCACCTCGGTGCCACGAAGCTAAAACATTTTGATTAATTGGTAATTTTTTGACTTAGGCGCGTCTACAAAATTGCTAATAACTTTGCAAAACTTCAACGAACCCTTGATGTTTAGGGGTGTTTTGGAAAGGAAATGAGCAGAGCTTTCGAATGCACTTGTCAGAAAAATACCGTTCCATAAATTTTTTAGCCATAAAACAACAATGTATTTCTAAAAGTCATTTTTGAAGGCCGGCGCCCCGCTTTATCGAAAAACTGACAAATCCATTCGAAAGCTGAGACGATTTCACATAAAGGACCAATAAATCTAAGGTGTATGTTCCTCCTATCTTTTTTAATCTTATTTTGATTCTGAGAGTGCAGCGCTCCGTTCGTCCGTTTTTTTACATTCATTAGTTTTACTGTAAAAATGTCCACCAAATTGTAAATAAGCATTTAACAACAAAAAAAGTAAACAAAAACAACTTTTCGACATTAAATTGCCTGGCAGAACCCAAAACCATAAATATTGGTCAATTATCGATAGTGCATCTTGATCCTTGGATAATAAACTATCATTTAAAAAGTGAGCACCTATATTGTTTGACAAAACCTTAAATTGGGGCAAGCTAATGCAACATTTTGGGCGCCCGAAATACGAACGGAGCGCACTCTCAGAATCAAAATATTTTTTTTTTTCTAGCACCGCCATATTGGCCGCCATCTTCCATGATTACTTTGGAGTATTCTAGGAGTCATATTCGAGCTCAGCGACCCCAAATCAGTCAAAGTTGACTAGTCAGTAGAGATTTTCACAATTGCTTCATTTCGTGACGGGACAACGCGAGCAAAACCCTCTTTTGCAAAATATCTGCGTTGTCCCGTCACGAAAAGAAGTACCTGTCAAATCAACAATCAGCTCTACACATGCTGATTCCTTTTGGTAACGATTATCCCATTCCTTGTAAAGTTATGGAAATCGTCATTAATCAATGATTGCCAACTAGGACGTCAATGACTGTGCCACAAAATTATATAAATTTTGAAGCACATTTGATTTAGATCAAAAATTCTTTCAGTGGCTTCAAGAAGGCAACAAACGGCACATGCTGATTCCTTTTGGTGCTGAAATTCGTTAAATTGAATTTAGTACAGAATATTTTATAGTGATGATTAATTTTCTTCAAAAATGATCAACGGCTTCACCTTAAGTCATGGAAATCGTCATTAATCAATGATTGCCAACTAGGACGTCAATGACTGTGCCACAAAAGTATATAAATTTTGAAGCACAATTGATTTAGATCAAAAAATCCTTCAGTGGTTTCAAGAAGGCAACAACCGGCACATGATCATTCCTTTTGGTGCTAAAATTCGTTAAATTGAATTTAATACACAATTTTTTATAGTGATTGTTGGGTCGCGGACCCTATTATCGGTAATTATTTATCACCCCCCGTCGCACGGGGGGGTGAGTACGAAAGAGACGTCAGTGGTGGCAACTGACGTCTGCTTGACTTGTTATTAGGTCTATTCCCGTACTGCAGAATTCTGCAATTCTGCACAAAAACGGCAGTAGAGCGTTCCTGTACTTTTCTGCAACAAAAGTAACTTTTCTCTCAGGCAGAACTTCTGCAGTGAGAGAGGTAGAAGTTGCAGCAAAACCGTTCCCGTACTTTTCTGCAAGCTCTCTCTTCTCTTTCTTGTTGAAAAGTTACTGCAATTTGGTGTGATGGATGTTGAGTACATGCTTACATAAAATTTGCAAGTTGAGTGAAATCAAGCATTTTATTATTAGTTGTAATAATAAATGATTTTGGGGTAGTTTTTTTATGTCTGGTTTTTTTATGTTAACGATTTCAGGCTTAGTTCAGTCATGTAAATGATAAAGCGATTTTTTTAGTGTTACTATTTTTACCTGATAAAAAATTGAAAGCTTAAGCCATAGTATTACAGCACGGCTAGTACCTCAACTAAAAAAAAGTACTATAAAAACAAATTGTTTTAAAAACTTTTAAAAGACACATTTCTTTTGAGTTTAATAAATTCAAATAAATATTTGTTTAGGAATAATTTTTGATCTTAAATTGATTTTGAATATACTAAATATATGTGTTAAAATAATAGGTAAATTTAATTGGCAAATAATAAATTGTACCTTTAACGGTGCTACCAATTTGTATTCTTATATGAACAAAAAAAAAAATGATGTAATTTTGTCGAAATTAAAATTCTGAAACTCTGAAATTCTTGAATTCTTAAATTCTTAAATTCATAAATTCTCAAATTATTAAATTCTTAAGTTCCTAAATTCTTAAATTCTTGAATTCTTCGCCATCTTGAATCATAAAAAACACACATATTTTGGAGTCATATTTTAGGTTAGAAAATAGATGATCTAGAGATTGGAAATTTGGACTGTTTATATTTAATTTATGTTTGAGTTTTAAAATTTTTGATTTACAGAATTTTTTAATTTTACTTATTTTTGAAATTATAATTTCTTAAATTTTCTATCTTATTATTTTTAACTGTAGCTTTTGAATTTTTGGTGTTCTGAACTCATAAATATTCAAACTATTGTTTTTTTATTTCGATTTTGTTTTTAACCTTAATTATTTGATTTTTTAAGCTTTGAATTTGTGATTTATTATTCTTTTTTTATTTTTCATTTTTAAAATCTGATATATGTTTTTTGAAAGTTTCTCAATTTGAAAATATTAGTATTTTTTAAATATTTTTAATTATGGATTTTGTAATTTCCTGATTTCCTAATTTAAGTGTTTAAAATTTTTTGAGATTTTGATTCATTTTTTTTAAATTTTGTCAATTTTGCTGCGTCACCGTTGTTCTTTCGTGTGACATCCAGACATAATTCATTTATTTTATTATGAATTTCTAGTTACTTAATAAATAATACATCCTTGATTTTTCAAATAAAATGTTGTACTGCATACACAATAATATCCTCGTTATAGAGGTAAACTTAACTTAAGAATTCTTTCATTGCTTTTTTTGTGAACCATTTTTTTAATATTTTGAAATAATTAAACAACTTTAATACCCAATTTGAGTAAATCCACTCAGCTGTGTACAATATTGCAGAAAAAGTACTGGAACGCGCTACCCAGGCAAAAGTTTTGCGGTTTCTCTCCTTGCAGAACTTCTGCAAAAGAGAGAGATGAAGAGAGCGAGCTGAAAAGTACGGGAACGTGCTGCAAAAAAGTGACTTTGCTGGCTGCAGAATTCTGCAGAAGCTGCAGAAATTCTGCAATTCTGCAAGTACGGGAATAGACCTATTGTTTTGAATGTTGATTGTAATTTGTGTGAAATAAATTCGTTCTGTTGCGTTTTGACACCCGTTGAGACTGGTCGTCTCATCGGGACCAAGAAAGTCGCCGTGTTTTATTTTATTGTACCGTCCTCCCAGTGGTGTCTTCGTCCGCCGTCGTAGTTTCGTTTCGTTTTCTTGTTCCGGACGTCCCCGCAGTAATGCACAACGTAGGGGACTGGACGATCGGGCCGAACATTGGTGCCGTGACCAGGATGCGGGGGCTGCGCCGGAACATTTGCTGTTTTGTTTGCTGTCGATGGTAACGCAAGATGGTTTCAGCGCCTCTGCAGCAGCTGTGATGTAAGGAGTGGAACTTGGTCGCGGAAGTTAGGTAGGACCTGACGGGGACTGGAGTGTTGATGGCGAAAGGTCACTGGCTGCTGGTTCCCGGTGTCGGACCTGAGGTAATCCGGCGTTCAAGGCTTGTGCTCGCGAGTCAAGTCTGGGGCCACAGAGCCTTTCCCGCGTACGGTCAAATCGGACCCAGGGATGAATTGACCGGAGACAAGGCCGGCAGCTTCCGGACACAAAGTGGCTGCCCATTCATCGCTGCTGAAGGTGGAAACCATCGAAGGATGCCTGTCGCGCAAGAGGAAGATGGCGGTAGCGAAGCAGAGGACATCATGGGGACCGGAGCAGCAACAGCAAGAAGTCGTGCGAAGAAGTTCGTGGTAAAATGTGCCATTTTAGGGGACCGGTATGTTGGGTCGCGGACCCTATTATCGGTAATTATTTATCACCCCCCGTCGCACGGGGGGGTGAGTACGAAAGAGACGTCAGTGGTGGCAACTGACGTCTGCTTGACTTGTTATTGTTTTGAATGTTGATTGTAATTTGTGTGAAATAAATTCGTTCTGTTGCGTTTTGACACCCGTTGAGACTGGTCGTCTCATCGGGACCAAGAAAGTCGCCGTGTTTTATTTTATTGTACCGTCCTCCCAGTGGTGTCTTCGTCCGCCGTCGTAGTTTCGTTTCGTTTTCTTGTTCCGGACGTCCCCGCAGTAATGCACAACGTAGGGGACTGGACGATCGGGCCGAACAGTGATAATCAGAGGCGCCGACTAGTCCAAAATGTTGGGGGGGCACGGTTGTTTTCCGAAATCGTGAGAGTGGCGATTTGATGTTTAAGTTTATTGTATCTCACGAATTTTACCAATTTGAATATTACAATGTGATACGAATTTATTTCATCCGGAATCATTTTTTTTTGAAAAAGAAAATTTATTAAAACGTGATTGAGAATGTTTATTTTTTATATGTTTGAAAGGTTTGACTTATTTTCCAGAAGTAACAGTCAATAATAAAAATGATCAGGTATTTAAAATTTAACAACACAAATATTCTAAAAATGAAAACAAAAGTAAAAAGCAAAAATTTAAAACGTTAGAAATTGGAAAATACACATTAAAAAACAACATTTTTTCAAATCTGCAATTTAGAAAAAAAAATAACAGAAAAAAAATAAATATTCCAAAATTTAAAAAAAAAAGTTTAAAAAACTCTAGGGTTAAAAAAAGCTCATGGCTTAAGAATTTTTAGAAAGCAAAATGACAAATTCAGAAATTCAAAAATCAGAAATTTGGAAATTAAAAAAAATCAATGTTTAAAAAAATCGAAAATTTTACATCAATTTATTTGTTAAAAATTTAAGAATTTAAGAATTTAAGAATTTAAGAATTTAGGAATTGAAGAATTTAAGAATTTTAGAATTTAAGAATAACCAAAAAGATACACAAACGGTTTTTAATAAAATAAAGAAAAGCATTATGACAATTTGATACGACCAAAAATTTGCAATTTTTTAAAATGAAATCAAGAATTTAAATTACCTAAAATTACTAAAAAAATATCGAATTTATCAGCATTTTTTTAAATGTTAAGCTGTCATAAAATTACCATTTTGAAAAGTGTTTCAGTTCATTTTCGCTAAATCCTGATCTACAATGGCAAAGCGTAGAATGTTGCGTCTGAAAACTTGATGATTGTTTTGGCAAGAGTTTGCGTAGGTTTGCTCTTGTATACTAAGCTTGCTAGTTTTCCTACCTAGTTAGCATAAGAGAGCGCAGTAGTATAGATGAAACGTTGTCGATTTAGAAAACAACAAATGTTTTTGAACTATTTTACAGATTCGCTTACAAGAATTCTATCCAATTCCAATTCAGTTTTAAATATTATGTATTTTCAATTATTTTTGTGATTTTTTTTGTAATATTAAAAATAAGAATATTTTTCTTCCAAAATTACTGGGGGGGGGGCACAATGTATGGGCTGCCCCCCCTGCCCAATTTTAAGGGGGGCAAAAAGTACCGTGCCCCAGAGTCGGCGCCCCTGGTGATGATTAATTCTCTTCGAAAATGATCAACGACTTCAGCTTAAATGGAATCATAAACTTTTAACAAAACATGAAAATAGGCTACCACAGATTTCAAACATCGGCAAAGTCACATGAAACAAGCAAAATCGTCCAACCATTTTTTTTTTTTTGAAAATTAAAGAGTTCACCTGCTTTTTTAAAATTCAAAATTGCCGAATTCTTAAATCACTTCTCGTCTATAGGCGGGATTGGGTCTGATAGAGTCAACAAACTTATCCGCCGTCGTGCCTTCCGAGAGGCCATACCACGGGAGGAACTCGTGCGTTTTACGTGGCTTGAAACAAATCAAACTGCATCTAATGAAAATGAACAGTACCAAGTCGGACGATTGTTACGTATCGAAACCTAGCGGCTAACGTTGACAATGAAATCGACCCAAGTCGTGTTCGACGAGGCATTACTTCTCCATTGACTTTATTGTCTCCTCACCAAACAGGAGGTTAGTCCCAACTTTCAAAACGAGCTGGGACTGGCTGTTGTGATATGTATGTATGTGTCTGTGCAAGTGTTATATTTATAGCTTAACTCTTCGTCCCAGGACATTAAAATATGTAAATCGCCAAGGACTTTGCAAAAGGGCGGCTCCGGCTGCTTTGCATTTTCGGGGACTTGCCAACAAAGTTGGCAAATCATCAACTCTCGTAGAAAGGGTTTGGAGGTTTGGGTACAGGGGGGTAGTGTAGTGCAGTGTCAACTTTCCCAGAGGTTTAAAATGGCAACGACGATGTCGTTGTCCCGGAACCCCGAAAGACTTCTAGACAGCATTGATGATTTGTTTCCAAAATGTTAATATTTTTTTCTTTTCTTCAATTCCAGAAATTGACTAAATCTGTTTGGATTACCAATACTAAAATATCGGTGAGTAGATTAAAAGTTAGTTTAAAGTACGCCTGTTGTACGTCGTCGACGGCCTTTCACTTCGTCGACGACTCCCCGTCGACGTTATCAGTTTGTTTAGTCATTCCAAGACTTGCGGCGGCAATCGACCAGACCGCACACGTGTGGCCGTTATTATGTACCCTGCAGCGGCCGTAACATGCTATTATCATCAGTTTAAAACTAAGTGGCTGAGCTGTACTACGCATCAGAAAAGGGCTGCGTTTTTTTGTAGTAGCACTAGTAGGTTGTGTAGAGCGACCAAGGTCGATCGAAGGAATTCCACTTTAATTACGGATTTATGGTGGTGGCGACGACAAAGTCAATTTGAATCTTGAAGAGAAAGTTTCTCCTTGCAAGGAAAATTTCTCGTACCAGTCAAGGAGGAAGGTTCAACTCTAACAAGAAGAAGGGCACGCGGCTTGAACTCGTTGCCGGGAAACATACTGCTGCTTCTGCTAGTCTGGCCGTGACATCTGCCCTCGCAACAAAGAGGAAACCCCTGGGTTTCCTTGGGCTGGGTCAGGCTAGCGACCGACTGAAGAAGCAGAAACTGCAGAACAACGTTTCCTTTATCGTCTGCTGGTCGAGGAAACTCATCATCGGGAAAACGGGTCTTTGTTGGTTTTCCACAAAATAGAAGGAAGACATCAAATTGGTGGCTCCAGAGAGGACCAAGCTCGCATACCTTCGCAAGAAAGATCTACATTACGGGCAGTGTAACGACGCTTAAAGTTCGCGTCCAGGGTGTAATAAAACATATTTCATGATGATTCATGAACGCAGCGCACTCTGCAATCAGTACCGTACCGCCCTCCGAATTCCGGTTCTAGACATGTTGTAATTGCGAACACACATCACATTCCGCGCCGCCAAAACGGGCCGCACTACCTTTTCCGGACGTCTTCTTCGCAAAAGGAGCAAGACCTGACGACGAGTTGCGTCTCTTCTCGTTTCAACGCTGCACAAAGGAGTGACCTTAACGGATCGATCGAAACTTGAATCTAATCGTCGACTTTGAACAGTAAAGTTTCAATTTGCTCGACGAATCTTCGCGGGCTACAAAATGCAAGCTTCACTGTCGAGCTCAAACAAACACACTCACGGAAATAAAGTGCAAGTGTGTCTGTGTTGTGTTTCCATTTGGGTACATGTCTTTGTTCTCCGTGGCGGACGGCGGCGCAAAAATTTATGATAGTCAGCACAATAAATCATCCCGGTCGGTAGTGGTGGCCACAGCTGCACCAGATCCACCACCGGAGAGTGACCTCGGTGTACTGAAAATGACCCATCACCCAAGCGAGTAGCTCTTTTTTTGTCATTTCCTGATGATGGCGACCGGCTTCACCTTAACGCTACTAAGCTCGCGCGCGAGAAATCCTTGAACCTCCCTGGCTGCAGCTGCCAGGGCTGGTGGGATTTGCATAATGTACAGGCGCGCGCGTGTGTACTAGCAGCGGCACCTGCCAAAGACGAAGAAGACCATCGTCGTTGGACTCTGTGAGTCATGGTCAAAGCCAACAAATCGACGCCGTGTCGTTGCGCTAGGAATTAACGTTTCGCCTGTGTGTTTGTTGAAGAAGAACCGTCGCGCGAAGTTGGTTTGAACGTCGTCGATACCCGCGTTGAGCTTTCCGAACTGGTGCGACGAAGTTTGACACGTCGCGCGTCTGAAAAGTTGAAATGTCCCCACGGGAACCATGTTCCGGATTGCGGGGGGCGTCGATTCCAGTGGCCGGACCGGAACCGATCAAAAATCGCTTGCGATATGTCAAACTCCACCGCATCACCTCTCTAAATTTAATGCAGATATCTAGAAGGTTCCAAACTCGCACCGTGGCACGTGTGACGTGTGATGCGCAAGGTTTTTTTAATTGCTTTGGCGAAGAGTTATTTCGCTATTTGGAAATTGCCCGTTTTCTCTTTTTCAAGCGTCGTCTCTTTTTGCTCTGCAACAACCTTCTTCGCTGCGTCTCGTCGCTGGATGTTCTGGCTCAATCCAAACCCAAATCATGACTTGCGAGGCGACATGTGTGGTGGTGCTAATCAGTGGCTTTATTATGTGAGTTGGATTGAAAAATAGAGCGGCTAATGAAAAGTATGACGAGTTGTTTTGGACCAATTTATCTAGTCACGGGACGTTCTTAGATTGCCCGGAGGGCAATGACACCATTTGCTAAATTTCGTGCTAAAACTTTTTTCTCCGTGCATCAACCGTCCTCTCCGGTGAAGGGCTTAACCCTTTTTCCATTCCGTTGATACGCCAACACAACCCCCAACTCAAGTGTAATTACACACAGCCAACACGAGAACCATGAAGCCCCAAAAACTACACACATCCTGCCCCACCGCCATCATCAGATTAAGAGCGAGCGAGCGAGCGAGAGGGATTTGGCCCAAGTTTTAAAGCGGATGGTGCCTAATGCCTGTGTATGATGATGGTCCACGTCCAGCCAGCATCCCTCCGTCCAAGTCAAGGCCCGTTTCATTCTTCACAAATTGGACTTCCTAGATAGAATATAGAGTTCACCACTACCAGCGCTACCCACTAGGTCAGCGTCGCTGTGTTGGTTCGCTCTTCGCTCGTTACAAAACCTTGCCCACGAAGCTCGTCACTGTGGTGGTGCACTGCTTGGAGAGAAGGTGTTATAGCGATGTTTACGTTATGATTATGACTTAGTCTCTCTCTCCCTCTCTCGCAACCTGTGCAAGCTCGTCATTTGTGCTGGCTCATCGTCTCAAGTTTATCTCTCGCGCTCTTCAAATAGAAGTTGGTGGAACAAAGAAGTGAGAGAGAGAGCAAAACTCCCGCTCAGCTACTCATCACTGGGATAACCCAGCGCACAGAAGGAGGAGAGGAGAGAGAATCGGGTGTCGTGACTTGACAAACTGTGTGTACGTACAGCAGGAAATGTGGAAAATAGAAGATAATAACAACATTAAAGTGTTGTCGTTGGGACTGACTGACTGTACAAAGAGCAGACTTTAATCAGCTTCGGGGAAAAACTACGACGAATCGCTAGGTATCGTCATCACGTGAATCGAACTTTGCTGGGGGGGGGTTTGATAACTCAAGCGAGACATGTCGCAGGATGAGTTGACAAAGTTTGAAATTACGTCTTTGGAAATGTTGAGAAAACTGCTTCAACCGAACATTTCCAAAGATCGAATCAATTGAAATGTTTATGAAGTATCAAAACAGAGATATTTCATAACGCATTTTTTTGGTTGACAGTTGACAGAATTGACAGATGTGCTTACCTGAAACACTACGCAGCCTCACTGTTCATTACACACTTTTTTGTACTTACCCCGAATCCGTTGGAACTTCGACTTAATCTAGTCTATGTCATAAGGGTATATCAATGTTGAAGTCCGGGATTGGGAAGTCTAATCCTTTAAATTTCTTGATTGAATAATAATCTTCAGATAAAGCAACCTGCAAGATACGATAAGGAAAACCACAATCCTGCAAAAATACACTGCTAGAAGTCGGTTCAGACCTTTCCGTGCAGCTCTAAAAAACGAGCGAGAGAACCAAACACTTACACAAGGCAAGCGTGAACAAAAAGAGCAGCTAACTCAAGAGAGAGAGAGACCACGAAGCGAAGCACCAGAGCAGCGAATCCGTCGCTCGCCGTCAGCGGTTCAGTTCGAGTTTAGTTGCACAACGGTGAGCATCGTCAAGGCAGGAGGAACGCTCCTCGCGTCGGTATCGCGGTGAAGATATTAATCAGTCTGTGTTCGTTCACAAGGAAAGCCCGTACAGCTGTATTGGTGGAAATTGTGCCAAGTTTTAGTT
This sequence comes from Culex pipiens pallens, assembly GCF_016801865.2. Classification (NCBI taxonomy): domain Eukaryota; kingdom Metazoa; phylum Arthropoda; class Insecta; order Diptera; family Culicidae; genus Culex; species Culex pipiens. The sequence continues at coordinate 128,370,605 of NC_068937.1, forward strand.
TTTTTTCTGCGCTTCAGCAGAGTTCGGAGCCAGTTGTGTTGGCCAAAGGCAGAGTGTGTGAAGGAAAGCAAAGTAGTTCATAGAAGAAAAACGACAAGCGATTTAGAGGAGCAGCGGAGAGGTGTGGAGTAGAGTGTGTTTCAAGGCAGTGAGTGAAGTGAAATCGATGCAGAAGAAGCGCTGATCGCAAGCGATTGAGAAATCGGAGAAGAAGTGCTGAACGGAGCAGAGCTGCATGCAAAGCGCATACAAGGCAGGAATACGCGACGAATCAATATCGCGAAATCTGCACAGGAAGGAAAAGTAAGTTGCTTGGATTGTGAGTGCATGGGTGTGAATGGTTTTGAAGGAATGACTAGAAGATTCGATGTTGACGAACCACGTCAGCTGTCTAGTAGGCGATGATGACGATGGTGGATTTACGCGACGAAACCAGCTGGTCTCTAGAGTACACTAAGAATACCACACACAGTCTCACGACATCTACGCAGTTTCTGCGAGTGTAGCGAGTTCGTCTACTTGTGTGCTTGTGTTGGTGAATGTGAACAAGAGAAGGGCAGGCAGAGGTAGAGGAGAGTGCGAGGCGACCCCATTCTGAGGCGTAGTAACCCCCCCAAAAACGGAACTGCGGATCTTGTAACGAGCAGATAACGATGTGTCTGTGAATGCGTTCGCAGTTCGATGACAACGCAGAAACGAAACGCGTAACACAAAGCTGAAGAAGAGGGAGAAGCAATCAAACTCCGAACATAAAGAAAAGCCTTCAACACAAGGTGGAATTTCAAAGCGAACGAACAGCCGTAGAGGAGGAAGAAGAAACCAAAGTGCTCGAAGCGATGTTTGTGCGCCTCCTCCGCCGATCAAGTCGAGATTTGCTGCTGAACTCTTGGTTGGTTGGGAGAAATACGAGGTGGAGGACTCTGTCACGGAATTTGAACACAGGAAACAAACATAATACGCCAGAGGCGAAGCGCGCTCAGTAGATTGGATTAATTCAACTTTTTTTTGAAGTTGGTGTGTAATGCCTGGTGTGAGGGAAGCAACGAACGCACGAGCAAAGCACGCTTGGACACAGGGATTATAATGACGATAAGCTCGTAGCTCTAAACGGTCTTATCTTATCGGGAGTTGGAAACTGGGTGCTTATCTGCGCTGCAGATAGGAAAACACAGCAAGTGCACGGTGCATCAGCTCAGTGGGCAGTAGATGGGTGTTTTGACGTAATTATCAGTGATTTGTATTCTGCGTAGTTGATGAATTTAGAATGCGCCATTAGAACCCATTGAACAGGGGGAGATAACAAAGATTTGTGACGTAGTACCAAGATGCAGCAGAATTACGTCTTTGGAAATGCATGGAAAACTGCGTCAACCTACATTTCCAAAGATTCAATTGTTGGCAATGTTTATGAAATATCAAAACAGTGATATTTCATAACGCATTACTTGGCTGACAGTTGACAGATGTACTTACCCGAAACGAGCTGTCGCTAACTATTCTTTACACTTTTTACAGTACTTACCCCAAATCTGGAACTTCAACTTTTTCGCATCTATGCCTCAGAGGTATATCAATGTTGAAGTCCGTGATTGGGAACTTCATGTCTTTTGCGTTGAACTCAATCAAATGCGTATTTAAAGGTTTATCCTCACCTACTGACCCACTTCTTGATTCTACGTCGTTAGAATCGTAACTCTCGGAAGCGCTCGAACCTAACAACGCCTTAACCTACTTTTGTCGCGATCTACGCGCTGACGGCTCGAATGCCGACCAATCCGGCTCTTCCGCATATGTATTCACACACCAATCCGGTTGTATCTTTGTAGCGCGAAGCGCGTTCACAATTGTGTATTGTGAGCTTCCATTACGGATTACTAATTGAGTCGAGGCTACCACCACTGCTGGTTACTTTGGAGCAGTTTTACGTAACTCCACAATAACAGCGAGGCAGCTCAGCAGCGTGCTGCGAATTTAATGCGAAAAGCGAGCTTTTCCACGGTGGCCGTGGTCTTCAGACACACAGTAATGGGCGCAAATAAAGCCATCAATTAGCTCGACCAAGCGTCGAGGTTATGTAAATTTTAGGCTTTTTTTTCAGAGTCGGTTTTTGGGTACCAAATGACCATGCGTGGCTCTGTCTGCTTTGTTTTCCATTCGTGGTGATGTGTTTTGATTTATTCGATTAACCCTGTCGGATCCAGATTTGATACTGGTAGGCTTTGAGAGACTATGAATGAACCGAAACTGGTAACTGAAGGGTTAATTTTCGTTACCGGGCCAAGGCCACCCATGAGTAATTGTTGTGAATACAAAAAGGTTCGGAAGGTCTACAGATATCCGGTGAATAAATGAATACTTACCGGATTTGTCTCTCCGTACCCTTAGCAAAGTGATGTGAGCAAGGGCGTCTATGCGAAGTGTCCCTACACCCGCTACAAATTTCCGGTAATCAGAGGTAGAAACGCACTTTTCAACAGACTGCAACATTGTAAACCCATGGCAAAGATCATCGCAATCGACACCCCGTACAAAAAAGGACCTGCACCAACAAGCGATAAAAACCAGCATTTTTCATGCTCTCTCTCATTCTCCATGCGGATTTCTCGAACCCTCCTAACCAAAAGACCGTGGCAAAAGTAATCACGGCCAGAATGGTTTCGACCGGGCTCCGTGTGCCGGACATGACCCCCAGCATCACTGCGCCTGCATCTGCTGCAGTGCCCTTTTCTTCAGCTCAACCCAAGTTGGCACGCGAAAGTCCAACAAATCCCTCTTCGTTCAAAGACCCTTGCTTCGTCGTTGTGCTTCTTGAGAAGGAACGAACACAAGGCGCAATCTGTGCGGAATCAGATTCGATTATTGTCTGGTTGGCAGAGAGAGGGGACGATGAGCACAGGGTCCTTAAATTTCCAGCAATTTTGCTTTGCTGCCTTTTTTGTTGTTGGGGAAGGTGCACCTCTGGCACCTGCTGCCACAGCCGATTCATGATGACGGCCAAGTTTTTCGAACTTTGGTTATTACGGCGTGTGTGTGTGTGCGGGAACACAAAACAAATGGTTCTTCTGGGTTTTATTCGTGGATCCATGGTAGAAGGTTTTCATTTTGCTGCGCAGTGTCGGAGGAAAATGGCTCTCTAATCAATGTAATTTCGTCTTAACGCGAGTTATTTATTGCCTGCAATGGGCTTAATAACGAAATGGAACCCTAGAGGTTATTCTGCACCGGAAACTGATGAAAAATGTTAAAAGTTTTTGGTGTGTAATCTTTGTTCTAGGTTGAAGTTGTACCAAATGATTATGAAATATCAAAAACAGTGATATTTCATAAGATATGGTTACACTATTGACAGTTGACAGAACTGACAGATTGTACTTACCAGAAATAAACAGCATCATCGCCATTACACATTACAAGATTGTACTTACCCGTAGTCTGCTGAAACATTCATTTCTGTGTCTTATACCTTTTAGGCATATTGATGTTGAAGTCCGTGATTGGGAATCTCAATTTCATTAATGCTTTAAATTCAAACAACACTTCGCTTGCTTTGTTCATTGTACAGTAAGCACAAATAAAGTAATGCAATCCCTTCAAAATCGAGTAAAATTAGCCTTACACAACCACAGGCCACTTTTGCTTCTTCCGATCGAAACGCCCTGCACGTCGTGAAGACCGCAAACCCCAGCCGGAAACGCGTCCATCAGCGCGTATACAGCTTTTTACGTCTACACATAATCATACGTCATTTTACGGACGTTTTACAGTACACCATCCATCGTGAGGTGCACTCTCCCTTTCTCACTCTACCTCGTGTTGTGGTGCAAAAACCGCAATCCATCTATCACTCGCAAACACACGGAACAGAACCTGCTGCCCACTCTAACATTTGAATTTGAGCGTAAGTTTTCGAAGAGAGCTAGAACATTAAAATTAGTTTCATGTACCAACTAAGCCTCTATGAATGGTGAGTCTAGTCTTGCAACTCGTGCAAAAGTGAGTCCGCGTACGTCGTCCATCATCATCTGCATATATCCCCGCTTCCTCAAGCATGAAAGAGGAACTGAGGAAGGTGTGGAACTTGCGCGCGTGATTCTGCCGCGGAACTCTTCAAAAACCAATAAGCAACGCTTCCCCGAACACTTTGCGCAGCGAGCGGATACTTACCTTTAAGGTTGAGGTGCCGCACCTCTCGCGGCACGTACGAACTCTTCTGGAGAAGCTCACGCGGCCGTGACTTGTACATCTCTTGGTGTGGAAGGGTGGTGTATTTTGTTAGTTTTATGGAATATCAAAACAGTGATATTTCATAAAACATCATTGGGTTGACAGAATTGACAGATTGTGCTTACCTGAAACTGGTTTCTGCATCTCCTCTTGTACTTACCCCAAATCGACTGGAACGTTCAGTTTTATGAAGTCTACCGTTTGGGTATATCAACTTTGACGTCCGTGTTAGGGAACCTCCCAAGTCGTCTGAAATTGAAATCAAATCATTCCAGGAAATGCACAAGGAAGACCTACCCTTCCCATCTAGGTGGATTAAGTCTCGAATGTTCTCCTTGCGCTTCCCCTTTCGCGTTTGTGGTTCTGATTCTCGATCATTACCCCGCGATCAACAACTCTTCAAATACGGACTGCTAGACTGTGTGCGAGCGCCGCGGCGTATAAAGATTTCCGGGGTCAACAGTCGTTACGGCCTCTGGGTTCCGCCGCCAACAACTGTAGCAGTAGTACGTGCGTAGAACGAACGCTGCGGTTCAACTCCCGTATACCTCATATTAGAGAGAGAGAGAGACACATTACCGTTGCGTTGGTGACCTCTTGGCGTTGGTCATTTGAAATGCAAAAAGGAGGTTTTACGTCGTCGAGAACTTGAAAAACACGTTTCTTCGCGTTCTTTTACTAATCGCTTCGAGGAACTCGTCGCTCTAGGACTTCAAACGCTTATAGTTCTCAAGAACTTGGGTCCCCAAAACTGTCGAAGGTGCCGTCAACGGGACGTTTCGTCCCGTGTGACGTGTCATATGACCCGAGAAACCCATCAAACGAAGCTAACCAACAGTCCATTACGGAGTACAATCTCGGCTTTTTATGTTGCCCATTAAACCGCAAACTGCTATAATTTCGACTCGAAACAAAAAAAAATGCGTACCGTCAGTGGGGGTGACATTGGGTCTGGGGGGTGAGATTGGGTCAAAGTGATTTTTTACGGATTTTACTATTTCTCAGGTTCTTCTCATTGAAACTGAATTCTGTTAAAAGGGTTGTGTAGGGGACATCTTAAGATGACTTCGCTGAAAAAATCTCGTTCCTAGAACAAATCCTGTTATTTTGGCAGCTGTCTAAAGTTGAGGTACGTTTTTGGCCAAAAATGACCTCTCGAAAAATCATTTTTCTAATACATTTGTTAGAATTGCTCGAAAACTACCCAAATGTTTGAAAATCTCCACTTCAAACATTGTAGCATGTCAATACGATTCCCTCGAACAAGAAACACCGTTGGATGACTTGTTTTTACCATATCGTTGTATTTGAGCATCATTTTAGTTTCATTTGACCTAATGTCACCCCCTCTAAGGGGTGAGATTGGGTCAATTTTCAAACTATTGGCATTCAAGGTAGTGTTCATCAAAATCCACCATATTTTGGGAAAATGTCAGTAAACTATCTAAGAACAAATCTACGTTGAAAGATTTTCAATGTTGTTTAAATTGTTTTTGTTATTAAGAAATTACGAGAGTTGTATCGTTTTTTGACCCATAGTCACCCCCACTGACGGTACGCTGAACCTGTGAGGAGACTCCCCGACAAAGAAGTTCTTGTACTCTGGCTGCTGTTAACCCAAACCCAAAAGTGGACTGCGCACATCCGACTCAGGCCAGAGGCATTTTGCGTCGTACAACCACGGCCGAGCACGCAGCAACGAAGAGGGGGCTCTCAGAACGGACGGCGACGACGGCTGGAGGTCATTCAACTGTTTGCGCGTTCCCTCTTGAACACGCAACAGCGTAAAGAGAGAGCAGCAGCAGCACCCCTTTGGAGAACCTCCAGCAGAACGTGAAGCGCAAAAGAAGAACGACAACAACAACGTGTGTATATCGGTCGTCGTCGTTCTTGCCGTCATCAGGTCATTACGGAGTCGTGGAATCCGTTGGCTGCCGGAGAATCTACAGACTGACTGACGGATGGTGACTCAGAGTCTTGTTCTGCTGGGGGTCATGGTAGTTCGGAGAAGTGACGAAATTCTTTGGCGACGATTCCGACACCTGGAATGTCTGGCCAAACAACTTTCTACCCGGAGCCTGGCAGTTGGCGGAATCAACTTTCGCCGCAGAGGCCTCCAGGGCGAATTCAGAGTAATGTTTATGGAATATCAAAACAGTGATATTTCATAAGACTTTTGTTTTGATTGACAGTTGACAGAATTGACAGATTGTACTTACCCTTAATATGCTGCAGACGCCAATTAACTCAGAATGTACTTACCCATAATCTTCGGGAACTTATTTCGTACCTTACATTGGGTATCTCAATGTTGAAGTCCGTGTTAGGGAAGCTCAAGTTCGAAGCTTGACGCTCACCCGTCCGTGCGGGGATTCCTCTTTAAGCAATTGGAATGTGCTTTGTTTTCATCAACATTTCCCCAGCATTTCGCAACATTTCTAAAAATTTCATCAACACGGTTCAGTGACCGTCGTCGTCAAAATTTTTGCCACCGCGAGATTGACAACCGTCAGTTGTCGTGCCAGAAAGTGTGGCGCAAGCGTTCTGCCAGGCTCGTGGCTATGTTTTTATTGTTATTTCTGTCGAAAGTTCAAGAGTGACGTCCACAAACATCGGCTAGAGGGCGCCATTTTCATGCACGTAGAAAGAACCAACCAGAGCGCGAAATTATCAAATTATAAACAATTTGTGTCCGTTTTTTTGCGCTCGCTTCCTCTCGACGTACAGTTACTACACTGCTGCTGTACCGTCAATGTGTCTTGAGTGAGTTTCGAGAAGGTCGTACCAAGAGTGAAGTGCTCTACGAGCAGAATATTAAATGCGCCATTTGGAAGAGTTACTCAATGATGTCGGACCTGCTCAAAATAGCCCCCCTCTGCTGACATTCGGGGTGACATTGAGCGATGTGACTTTTTTACTTCTTCTTCAGCTTTCGAAAGCGCCACAAGCTAAGCTTGTGGCGCTGTGCAAAAGCGGATTTCAAAATACGCCAACCGACCTCCTCCGGCAGACAATTGGCTTGTTTGAAATTCTAGAAGCTCGTTCCCAGGGCCGCCTTTTCCCATGGGAACGGAATCGAAACTGGAGCCACGCGAACGCGTGCGTCGACCAAAACAATAGAAAGCAAAAGTCTTTTGCGTTGTCAGGTCGGTCGGTAAGGTAGATCTATTTACGACCCAGGAAGCAAACTCAACACAGTATTATTGTTTGCGGTCGTCGTTTCTGGGTTGGAAACGCGACGACCAGACAGACCTAGTCACACTGCGAGAGAGAGAGAGTGAAATAAATTCAGACTGATTGTGCAGTGAAATGTCGACAAAGAAATAGAAAAAAATATATGCTCCGCTAGTGTATGTAGAGTAGGTACATAGCGCAACACCCGCGCACTCTGGCGGCCAAGTCGCGAATCTACCACCGCAAAAGGAAGGGGTGGTTTGAGAGATAGTGAGTCGTTGTTGTACATAAAACAAACATTTTCTCTTTCATTTCGTGGTCGTCACTTCACAACCCATCGACAATAACCCACTTTTGGCGCAATGCTATATTTGTTGTGTATTTTTGTGCGCGACGACGACGACGGCGGCAAGGTCAGAGCACAGAGAAATCGGCATTCGTGTCGCTGTTGTTGGTTTGGACACAACCAGTTTCACCTGTTTCAGCGAGCGAGCGCACACTATCAGCGATGTTCTAAAACGGGTTCTCGCGCCTACTCTCGGAACAACTTCAAGTCAGAGGCTGCCCGTTGCAGATGTAACGGGACAGCCCATTTCTGGTCACGCACTTGCAGTTTCTCGTTGTGTTTGCAAGTCACGAAGAAGAAATATATCTTCGTCCGTCTCATGAGGACAAATGACTTTCGAGCATTCGTGCGAACACAGATCTCACGAAACGGTGGAAAGTTGTTCGGAAATTGCGAGAAGCTTTCCTGCATTCGCTTGGTGAAATGTTTATGAAATATCAAAACAGTGATATTTCATAACGCATTCGTTGATTGACAGAATTGACAGACTGTACTTACCCATGATGATCCGCAGAATCTTAAATTATAACACACAAGTTTGTACTTACCAGCTGGAACAAGCAACTTTTGTTATCAACACCCATCAGGTATATCAATGCTGACGTCCGTGATTGGGAACCTCCCCCAACTTCCAAACATCACGCCAAGACCACACACGAGATTTCATCTCGCTGATGTTGAACCCGTTGCTCTGCTTTTACGTCAAACGCCCAGGATCCCCTGCAAAGAGCGCTTCGATGGAGATTGCACCATCTCTACGTGTGTTGTGTATTACAAGCTATGACATCACAAACAAAAACTCACACTTTCACACAACGAAAAAAAAAAAACAAGCAAGCTAAGCCCGTGGAGTGCTGCGATCGTGCGCAGCATCCCAAAGCAAACTTCGAGTTTCAAGTGTGTGCTGGTGTGGCGCTTTTGAGTTGTATTGAGGTTAAAAGCATTCGACGGCCTACATTCACGGCATCGACCTTCTCTGGCCGTCGTCGGTCTCTGCTGGTGGTGCCCTCGACACCATCGAACTGCGCTGCACTTTATTGCTTTCGAGCGGCAGTGTGGTGTTGTGATCTATATTTTCTTCAAGCTGTTGTTGACCAACACTTGGGTGCGGAACTGAGCAAAATGTGGAAACAATTTGTGGAAAACGACTGAAAATGAAAGTGAAATTAATGGAATTTTGTTGTTTGTACTGAAAGCCCCAAGACAAAACAATTTTCGATTAATTTTGCTTGCGTTTTATCAATTGATTGAGGAAATGTATCAGGCTTCTATTTCTGGAACTTCAACTCGAAGTTTATCACGTTCTGGCCATCCAATGTGTCACGTGTTGCGTGACGAACCAGGTGAAGTCAGTATCGTGAGATGTCGGTGGTTTCAAAGGCTCGAAAAGTGAAACCCATCAGAACAAGAAAACACCTGCAGTTCAAAGAAAAGCTGAGAAAGCACTTATTGTATGGCTGATTAACTGACCGATTTCCGAGCACACGAGTCGGTTCTAGTTCGGAAATGGTTTCCATTATGACGACGTAACGATCGCATAACTTCAGTTTTGAAAAGCCAGCCCAAGCTTGTCTAATTGAGCAATTGAAAAGAGAAGCGTAATGTACTCTGCCGTGGAGTGCAACCCACCAACCACACACGTTCCAACTAATTGGTTTCAGGTGTGGGAAGTAACTACCTTAGAGAAAATCGTAAAAACACCTTCCATTTCCTGCAGTCTGAGAAGCGGCTCGTAAGGGCTTCGGAAATGTTGTTTCCTGATCATAATTTTGAGTTTGAAGAGATGTTTACGAATTATCAAAACAGTGATAATTCATAACGCATCTGATATTGACTGACTGAAGTTACTTACCTGATCACCAACGCTGGACTCACTGGAACACTACTCTTTATTTGTACTTACCCAACTTACAGTAATGGCCAGGATAACATAAACAGGTATATCATGTCTGACGTCCGTGTTCGGGAACTCAACTAGTTTCAATGTCCTTTCCGCAAAACCTTACCCCAACAAGCCAAAAGCAATAATCCATTACAAGGTCATCCCCTAAAAGTCGTGTTCGTCTTGTTCCGACCGACCACTTCAGACCGAACTTCCGACGGTCAAAGCAATTTCAGCTTTATGGAACAAAAAGGAGGCAGGGATAACAGCGAAAAATCATTCCAAAAGTCTTTAACCCTATCCACAATCCAACCAGCAGCAAACCCCATTATAATGCTATATGCTGATGAAGAACCAAGAGGGGGCAACGGAACAACAGAAAAAGAAAAAAAAATCGACGACGACATGTTCGTCTGGGTTCGAAAATAGCTTCAAACGAGAAACGAACACGAAAAATTCAAACCATGGGCGTAGGCTAGTAAAGGAGAGCAACACCAGTCTGGATTATTGCTGCTCGTCAGAAAGTTGGAACTACTATTAATCTTTTGTTCCTCTTTTCTTTGAGATTACCGCGATCCGGACACGTCGAAAGCTTCCTTGGGGGGACAGGAATCTTCGAAAAATGTGCGTTGATACGCATCTTAATCGGATGGAAGCCGAAATAGAGAGAGGCTGGCCCGGAATGTTTAGGAAACGTTGAAACAGCAACGTTTCGTAACTCATTCCTTATTCCAATGTTTATGGAATATCGAAACAGCGATATTTCATAACTCATTATGTTGAATTGACAGAATTGACATTGACAGAACTTACCCAAGGTTACAGCGACTCACGATTCAGCTTTTCTAGATTGTACATACCCGAATTCAGCTGGAACAGTCGACTTTGCCACCACATCAATTTTGGTATATCAATGTTGAAGTCCGTGTTAGGGAAGCTCGATTTGAGATTGGAGGTTTCGACGAATACCGTGTTTTCTCTCATTCAAACGACCCCCCGTCGATCAAGTGGAACAATTTCGTTGGAAGCAGGAGAAAAGTCGTCCAGTGATTGATGGCGTCTACAGCCAGTGACCAGACGCGTAGTGTGAAAGGCTCAGATCATCAATTTCAATCCTCTCCATCGCATTCCACAACAACTGGTCCAACCGATCAACCGGTGAAATCCTAGAGGACCGGGTCCGACGCTCCGGAGTGACAAGCAAGACTAAACAAACGGGGCACGATCGAGTGTCTTGCACTGTTGCTATCACACACGACACCAACTGCGAGGTGTCGGATGGCTTGCTGGAGCTAAAGAAAGATGATGAAACGGAGGAGCCGGTCGTCATACGAGACCGCTGACGTTGTTGTACGAGCGGTGGCCTGATGTGGTTGATTGGAGAGCGATAAGACACACCAGGTTGGCAGTGCTGCCAACCGTGGCTAGATCTTCTCGTACACCGGGATGACTCATGGTTACTTTGACTTTTCCCGGATGTGGAAGGAAATTGGAGTTCGTCAGAGGCACAATATCGAATGAATCATACACCCGTCTTGTCAATGTTTTTTTTTTTTTATTGAATATCGGATGGATGGCGTCAGTCAGTGGTGCGCAAATTAGGTTATGGTCTGAACCACTCGAGACTGCGGCCATGGGTAAGCGAAGCGCAGCCATGAAACAACGCAGTAATGAGAGCTCTGTTACATCAACGAGCGAGCTTTTCCGCAGCCCCGCACGAATGTGGGCCGAACCGGAGCTTATGACGGGTTGGCTGATTCACCACGCTGGAGGTTTTCCTTTCGACTTGCAACAACATACTGCAGTCATGGGAAACCGCGCTTGCGATGAATCAGTCGAAGAACATGGAATATCGAAAAAGCGATATTTCATGATTCATTCGGGATTTTGACAGAATTGACAGATTGGGTTTGACAGAATTGACAGAACTTGTACTTACCACTTTCCAACAGCTACATAACCACTAAACACCTCAAACATTGCATCGAACTATCCGGTAGTACCTCGATTCTGAAGTCCGTGTTTGGGAACCGCTCAACATTCTGCTCCTGCAATGTGACGCAAAATGATGAACAAAACAACATACGATTGCAACGGTGCAAACAACATTCACATTTTGCAGTCCGCGTATTTGCACGGCCTGCGTGACGTCACGAAATTGTTATGTACACAAAACACCCCCACACACACACACGCCGTCCGACGCGATTTGTCTTCTTCGCTTCTTGTTTGCGGTGCGAACCTCTCGAAAATCAACTGCTGTCAAAAGAGCCGTGTCGTGTCGTGTGACGAGTGTGTAAATATTTTCTCAATCGCCTAGCAGGCACACCAGCGTAGAGTTGTGGGGGTGTATAGGTGTGTGCGAGGGGGGAATGGTTTGTTTGCTACGGGAAGGTTGTCTCGACGATGTCGAGAGAGTGAGAGAAGGTTGCCCGCTCATCTGACCAAGGAGAGAATGTAATTAATCAAATTTATGTGCGAGAGCGCGAGCAAAGTTTATTCTATTCCGTATGTGTAATTTTCATAATGGCTGCTGGTGGAACCTGAAAATGAACAGAAATTAAGCAAAATACGGGATTGTTGGATTGTTTTAGGATTGCTAAGACATACTTCTACAGTTTTTTCCATAAACTGTTACGCAAAAGCAGACAGTTTCTTTTTCATATATTTTGAACGAACGTTAGGTCGAAAAAGTGCTTTAGTCTTTAGACAATGTATTCAAAGAGTAATAAAGTGCCTAATAAGCTCAAATACTGAATCTTTTTTAAATTTTTATATCATCATATTTCATCACTATTGTTGCTAAAATGAATTGTCATTTTGCTGAATCAAATTCTCTCTTTCATCCTGCATGTATTGGTGAATCAACTCGGGAGAGTCTCCACTCTCTCAATCCTTTTACTCTCGCATCTCTCGGAATTTCACCAACACAACCAAACCGTCTAACTTCTCTCGCTCTCTCTTCTCGGATTCGCTTATTGCCATCCATCGTAATTCGTGTGTTTTTTTGCTTCACTTTTTGTGACCTCATTCGTGTGCTCGACACCGCGCTCTCCCCCGCCCGTCCACCTACGACGACACGGTTCTCGTCCCATGTCCCCCGCCGAGGTTTTCTCGACCAACTGCTTGCGCGTGATATCCATTACAAACACAGACACACATGCACGAGCTGCTGTTTGGGGTAGCTCGCGTCTCTTTGTCCGCTCTACCTACACCGCTATCTTTCCTTGGCCTTCCTGCTTGTTTTGTCTCCTCTTCTTCTTCTTCTTCTTCTGCTTGAGTCGTCGCGCGTGTTTGCTGCCGTCAAAGCTACTTGTAAATACACTGAAGTCTCTCTCTCTCTGTGCTGTCGTTCCAATTGGAACGAGACGGGATGAGACTGTCTTTGTTGCCCTGCCCAGCTGTGGCGCACTATCTGACTCGTTCGTTCCTCGATCCGCTAGGAACTTCTTTTTTACTTCCTTTTTCTTCTGTCGTTTTGTTTGTTGTTGTTATTGCAGCTTCTACTGTCACACATTGAGAGTTTCTTGTTCTTATGGTTGCTTTGATGTTTCGCTGATGACGGTTGTTTATTAGTGCGCTGTTTTTCACAGTGAGTGTCTTCCTGTGATGCTTCGTTTTGTCGCAGTAGGCTATAGATTAGTACTCCCTGTTATTAGAAACGTCAGAAAAGTGTTTATCTTATTTTATGAAACGTTTTCTAACGTACATTTTCTTTCTCCGTTACAGATTCGCAATCGCGACATCCTCCCCGCCCCGTCAGCTACGTGACACGACACAACCCACGGGATTGGCCAGGAAACCCGGCTTGGCGCCAGTGTCCACTTTCGGTTCCGGTCCCCACTTGTGAAAGGGACTATCGCAGTAGGCGCGCGTGTGACAACTGCCAAACCCCCCAGTGTGAAGCGAGAAAAAAGCAGCCTGTCTGTGTGTCAAACTAAGACGAAGAATATTCGCGTTTGAGCCAGAACCAGTATTGTTCCGGATTCCGACCGGATTAGTAGCGGGAGCAGCAGCAAATTTGAAGTGTGCAATCAAAAAATCAAAAAAGACACGGAAAATAGAGAAAAAAAAATCCGTTGAAGTTTAGTGTGAACCGTTTCGTTTTTTTAGTTATCTAGTTTTTCGTTTTATCAAATTGAAATTGAATAGTTTTACCCGAACCCCCCTCGGAAAAAAAAAACCGTTGTGACCGCGGGCACGTGCGCGGTGTGATTGAGGTCCGGTAGCATCGGACCGGTCCGGCAGAAGAGGCTCGCCGTCGACTGACAGGGTCGAGCAGGAAGGAGGAAATTAGCGAAAACAGAAAACAGCGCCAAATACCAGAAGAACCTTCCCACCCGGAAACCACCCCCGCAGTCACAATAGAACACATACACAGAATGGAGCGCGAGTCGAATCCAATGCAGCCGATGTGCAGATCGGGTTGCGGCTTCTACGGCAATCCCGCACAGGACGGTCTCTGCTCAGTGTGCTATAAGGTGAGTGTGGTCATTATTATTACTAATAAATGTACTTATAGCAAAATGAAATCGTAACTCATTGAAAAGCCAACTTTTTGAGAGAATGCTGGGTCGATTATTGGAAGCCTTTAGCATTCTTCTTTTTAATGGCCAGAACTACTGTCTAATGTTTATCGTAAAGACGATTTGTGAAAATGATTTGAATTTGAGTAGAGGTGGGCAAAAATGAGCGAGCCGGTTCAAATCTTAAAATTGTACGATGCCTCCCGAGCTATGATGCTGTGTGGAGGACTTAAATAACATAAACCCGTCGCGGAGCCTTCCAAGCTTAAATACTAAGGGAAGGTATTTATGGTGAACACACAAAAACACTTGCGCACAGTTCATTTCAATACTCAATAAATGTAATTTTGCACCACGATTATCTCGATTACCCAAAAAATTAGCGTGCCTTTCGATTATTTTTTTTCCAGTGGAAAGTTTATAAACAGGAGCTAACTCCAATCAGGAATATTTTTTTTTTTTTAATTGCTGAAATATTTCAGTTAAAACTTATTTCTTCTTTACCACCACTTGACCTTTTTGTACATTTTTGAGCTCTTCTAGACAATTGTAGACCTTGTCAAAATGAACATTTTTCTCCTTGAAAACGAATTTTGGTCAATTCTATCAAAAGTTATGGGCAAAAAACGATAAAAAATGCTCATTTTCAAATTAATATAAAATAAGTGAAACAAAATAGACCTCCAAGATATTTTCAACAAATGTACTCTAAAATGTGTACTTTCAGATACTTCCAAGTACGATGTCCAACTTCACCACCTTTTGGAGATATCTGTAGTTTTTGTTAAAGGTCCAATAAACCAAATTTTCAGTATTAGCTTTTTGGGTGTTTTTTATTACTCCTGACTCAACGAAGTTGATTTTATAGCTGTCGGCCACCATTGCACAGTGGTCCAGATCGCCAAATTAAGTGGAAAATTGATTTTCCGTAAAATGATGAAGTTTTGGAGCTTTGGTGTCTTCAGAAGAGTTGTTGCATATGGAATGGGGCAAATTTTGGTTTGGTTGGAAATTAGGGTGGTTCACGATTAGGGTGATTTTGAAAATCTAACTTTTCAGGAATATTTTTGGGATTTTTTTTGTCTTCTAAAAAGTTGTTGGGCTTGCCAATCCAAGCAACTTTGTCGAAGACACCAAAATTTTATCTCGCAATATACGCCTTCTACGACCAAATTTATAGAATGCATCTGAGCAAACCTTAAAAAAAAGTTTTTTGAACCTGGCAATTCAGGGTTAAGTTTTAGAGAAAAGTGGTATTCGGGGCACTTTTTTAGCATTAAACATTTTTATTTTTTGACAAGTCAATTTGGACTTAAGGGTCGAAAGTTACAGCGATTTTAAGGTAAAAAAGATGCAAATTTAAAAGTTAAATATCTCGAAAAGGCGCTAGTCAAATTTCATTTGAAAGAGGAGATCCAGCACTGCAAACGCTGAAAAAATCTCATGGGTGTTTTTCTATAAACTCGAGATATCTTCATTTGAAAACGTCTAATCTTCAAGGGAAAATCTTATGGGACCACCCTAACGAATTTCGAAAATTTTCCAAATATATGTTTTTCCATGTAATTTTACCCGCTGAAGCTGAATCTGCCCTCAGAATTGACCCAAATTGTCGAAAAATCGATTTTTGGTCAAATTATGGGTTTAATTGGTAATTTTACATGGAAACCCAAAATATGACCAAAAATCGAGTTTTCGACACTGTGCTTTGCTAGTACCAACCACTAGTGTCTTCCTTTTTATCTACAAGGACTTCGCCGCCCTGGGCTCCTAAGTGTATGAAAGTATGGCACGGAGCGACGGCGCCGAATACCCATATTTACACAAAGAATTTTAGAGCGCCCGCCACGGGATTCGAACCAGCAACCTTTGGATTGTGAGTCCAGTACGCGATCCGATTGATCCACACGGGCGGGACACCTGACTCAAGGCGGTTTCAAAAACAATTCAAAAATTGCGTCTTTTTCAACGTATTTTGACTATAAATTTCGATCTAAGAGACCAATTTTCATTCTTTTAGAAGAGAAATGGATGTTTTATTGAGCTCTACAAATGTCTAGAAGACACCAACTCGCAACGACGTTAGCCTGAATTGATAAATAAAAGCATGAGCATGAGCATGGGCATGAGCATGAGCATGAGCATGAGCATGAGAGACCACCCATGGTTGTCCTTCTCCGTTGCTGAACAGGACCGTAATATCCTATCAATACAACCGACCATACGCGTGAACGATCTAATGGTGTTTCCCTTATCAACAGCATGTATGAATGCGTTGAAAAGATAAAACATCAAGATCATTAAAACTAGATCTGAAGCAAATAGGTAACAGTCATTGGCCACCAACGGCGCCCGCCATGTCAGTTTGTAGATCTCGGGGGATTGGGACGGGAATGTTAGTTAGCACAGGTTGCTACCAAGGGTGGGTTCTATACGATATCCACACCCCCACGTGTGCCGGAAAACTACTTCTACTTGGGATTTTGTTAGTGGGTAAGGGTAATGGCCAGGATTCAACATAGAGGATGATGATGCGACCCAATAATCAATAAATTTTGTTTAATAGTGTGATGTATTATGCATTCTCAAGGCAAACAGTCGGAGGATGCGGATGAGATTATTCCCGGTTATTTGGTGTTGAGTTTAGCATAAATGATTCAATCTTAGACAGCCGGCTGTGGAAAGATAAAACCAAATAAAATGCGAAAACGCGAAACCGCCCGGACCGAAAAACCCGCACAATCGAAAACGGCAACGAAAATCCTGCGTGATGACCGCGACGCGCACCGTTTAAATTCTCCAAAGCAACTGTCAAACAATCGCGAAATCACCCGGGTCGAAATACACACACAATCGGGGGAAAACAAAGACGGAAACGGCAACGAAAATCCTGCGTGATAACCGCGACGCGCACCGTTCAAATTCTCCAAAGCAACTGTCAAACAATCGCGAAATCACCCGGGTCGAAATACACACACAATCGGGGGGAAAACAAAGACGGAAACGGCAACGAAAATCCTGCGTGATGACCGCGACGCGCACCGTTCAAATTCTCCAAAGCAACTCGTTAGCCTGAATTGATAAATAAAAAAATAAATCATAATCACCATAACTTAAATCAAATCACAAAAAATGGCTCTTAAAACTTCCCGTTTAATGATAGTGTCGTTCAGCAAAGTTGCTCAGAATTGCGTTTCCTGCAACTTTTTCCCGCTAAAATAACGGCAGGATTGTAGGTTTCGCCCTTTTGAAATGTTGTTACTGATTTCTCGAAGTGTGGCGTTACACCTGCAAGTGCACAGTGCAAGAACAATACAGAATATGATTTTGTTAGTTTCCTTATAACGATCATTCGTGCGCTAGAGAGGAGAACCATGATCCCTTTCGGTTTTTTTTGTCTTGATGAGTGTCAAAAAAAAAAAAAAATCTCTGATGAAGATTCATCCATGCTGCTTTAAGGAGGTATTACTATGAACTATGACTATGAAAAACAAACAAACAAACTCGCACTTTTTGATGTTTGAAAGTTTGACAAACTCGCAAACAAAGCTAAATTTATGCAGGCTGACATTTTTGCAAACAATAACAGGCAAACAAACAAAGCAGACAAAATGCGAGTTTGTTTGTCATAGTCTAATACCTCCTTTAGATGTTTCGTGAAAGTGAACTATTATTTATTTTAAAACTGATCAACAGTTTGCGTGGTACTATGGAAGAGCTGGTCTTTTAAATAAGAACAGGAATTTATAAAATAATAATTTGGGGGGTTTGGCTTGTTTTATATGACTAGCTAATATAAAATATGCATTATTGATTTCTTTTTCCATAACAACAAACATCCTGTCTTTAATTAACTTGTGCAAATTTACCATGAACTAATCCAATTTCCCTTCCCCGTTAACCATTGCAGGACTCGTTAAGAAAAAAGCAGCAACCCCCGGTCAGCAGCACACCTTCCGTCTCGGCGCCCCCGTCCGGTGGACCGCCGCCGCCCGCTTCCAGCACCAACATCGGCACCGTCGTCACATCGCAGAGCTTCGCCAACATCAGCACCGCGAACGTCATCAACTCCAGCAACAACAGCAGCAGCAGCAGCACAGCATCCTCCGCCGTGGCCACCTCAATCTCGTCGGCCGTTGCCGCGGCCGTCGCGTCCGTGACCAACACCGCACAACCCACGGTCCAGAGTGCCCTGTTCCAGAGTGCCGCCGACAAGCAGGATGTGAGTATCGTCTTCCTTTGTCCCGCGTCCTTGATAGAGCTTCTTTGAATTGGGTCCTAGGGTGCAAGTCTTGCAAGCACGACGGAGTCCGTTGACGAAGAGTCGGACGAAGCTATTGAAGAGTTGGGGTGCGATTGCGAGAGCGACCTGGAAGAAACGGAACAAGTTTTGGAAGCTAAATCTAGTAGTAGCGCAAGTGGGGAAGCTCAGATTGGCGAAGAATTTCAAGCTGGAACTTCTCGCAAAAGAGTATGTTGGTGGCTTGTAACTTTTCTAGCTCAACGTCAAACCCTTGAAAATGTCAGAGTAAAGTCAATGTAATAACTCTCTATTTCCGCTACTCTTCCCTTTTTTTTCTTATGATTCGGCATAGAAGATCGACGACGATTGTGGCGCCAGCTGCAGTGACGGTTCCAGCAATAACTCCACGATAGCCGACAGCGACGACAAGGACGGCGATAAGGACGGCAAGAAGAAGAAGAACCGATGCGTGACCTGCCGCAAAAAGGTTGGACTGACTGGTAAGTATTTTTTCTCTTCACACCGGAAACTTTGTTTGCAAACTTGACTCTAAACTCGCTCATTAGCGATTGTTTGAGGAAAACATTTCACAATTATAAAAAATTAATGAAGTTAAACGAACGACCTATGTACATAGGATCAAAATAAGTTTTCATTTGAGCATTTCGAGAAACTTGCCACTTCTAAAAGTATAAAGGTGTGAGTCTTGGCAACTGTACTAACAAGCCGAGACTCACTCCTTTGCAAGTTATACAGAAAACCCAGTCGGAAGAAAGGCGCATGGTGGGGGCAGATACACGATATTTGGCAGATTTCCTGCAGACAAGACAACTCAATAAATTGGTCAAAAAAGGGTTTTGCGTTTCGAAAAGCGTCACGAGTATTTTAATACGCTTCCTCACTATTATTCTGCCGGCTATAAAGCTGACCTTGGGAAGTGCGTACTGCGCTTTAAGGGTGCACAGCAACCAAGGAAGTTGTTGTCTTCTTATTCCAAAATTGTCATACTTACAGGTCCAATTCTGCAACAGTTTGACTGTAAATATAGTTTAAATTTGTTGTAAATTGTAACAAAAATCTTGGTGCAAAAGCTCTGGTTGATGTGCTCCGTTAATCGATCGAAAAAATTGCCTTTTTCAGTTAAAAGGCTGATACGGAGCTCGGAAGGAACAAGTGCATATTTGTTAAATGTTCTGATGAAAAAATCAAATAATTCGGATTTGCTTTTTTGAATGCGACTGAAAATAAAAAACGTTTAAAAAAATTAGAAAATTCTGAATTGCCTTATAATGCCGAATCTCAAAACGCAGAATCATAATATTAAAAGGACGGATTTTGGTTTTTGCTCGAAATGAAGTAAACCAGAAAGAAAAGCCTAACAATTATCATTAAATTGCCTGACAGAAAAAATAAAAAAATCTAAAACTTAAAAACCTTTAAACAGAAATTTAAAAATTGATAAATTTATAAACACCAATATATGTACAAAAAAATGAAAACAACAAAATAAAAAATTTTAATTTAAGAATATAAGAATAAAAGAATTTAATTTAAGAATTAAAGAATTTAAGGATTTTAATTTATGAACTAAAGAATTTAAGAATTTAAGAATTTAAGAATTTAAGAATTTAAGAATTTAAGAATTTAAGAATTTAAGAATTTAAGAATTTAAGAATTTAAGAATTTAAGAATTTAAGAATTTAAGAATTTAAGAATTTAAGAATTTAAGAATTTAAGAATTTAAGAATTTAAGAATTTAAGAATTTAAGAATTTAAGAATTTAAGAATTTAAGAATTTAAGAATTTAAGAATTTAAGAATTTAAGAATTTAAGAATTTAAGAATTTAAGAATTTAAGAATTTAAGAATTTAAGAATTTAAGAATTTAAGAATTTAAGAATTTAAGAATTTAAGAATTTAAGAATTTAAGAATTTAAGAATTTAAGAATTTAAGAATTTAAGAATTTAAGAATTTAAGAATTTAAGAATTTAAGAATTTAAGAATTTAAGAATTTAAGAATTTAAGAATTTAAGAATTTAAGAATTTAAGAATTTAAGAATTTAAGAATTTAAGAATTTAAGAATTTAAGAATTTAAGAATTTAAGAATTTAAGAATTTAAGAATTTAAGAATTTAAGAATTTAAGAATTTAAGAATTTAAGAATTTAAGAATTTAAGAATTTAAGAATTTAAGAATTTAAGAATTTAAGAATTTAAGAATTTAAGAATTTAAGAATTTAAGAATTTAAGAATTTAAGAATTTCAGAATTTCAGAATTTCAGAATTTCAGAATTTCAGAATTTTAGAATTTCAGAATTTCAGAATTTTAGAATTTTAGAATTTTAGAATTTTAGAATTTTAGAATTTTAGAATTTTAGAATTTTAGAATTTTAGAATTTTAGAATTTTAGAATTTTAGAATTTTAGAATTTTAGAATTTTAGAATTTTAGAATTTTAGAATTTTAGAATTTTAGAATTATAGAATTTTAGAATTTTAGAATTTTAGAATCTTAGAATTTTAGAATTTTAGAATTTTAGAATTTTTCGAATTTCAGAATTTCAGAATTTTAGATTTTCAGAATTTCAGAATTTCAGAATTTCAGAATTTCAGAATTTTGGAATTTTGGAATTTTGGAATTTTGGAATTTTGGAATTTTGGAATTTTGGAATTTTGGAATTTTGGAATTTTAGATTTTCAGAATTTCAGAATTTTAGAATTTCAGAATTTCAGAATTTTAGATTTTCAGAATTTCAGAATTTTAGATTTTCAGAATTTCAGAATTTTAGAATTTTAGAATTTTAGAATTTTAGAATTTCAGAATTTTAGAATTTCAAAATTTTGGAATTTTAGAAATTCAGAATTTCAGAATTTCAGAATTTTCGAATTTCAGAATTTTCGAATTTTAGAATGTTAATTTCGGAATTTTAGAATTCCTTTCGATCTCCGTACTTAGCCAAATAAAAAAATAAATAAAAAAAATATAGTGGGAAAACTATGAAATGCAGTTGATTTCTTTGATTTCTGTCTGGCACGTGTTGTTTCAAAAAATCTTTAATTTTTTCCCAGGGATGGTTTTCCTGGATACCGTTACACAAAAAACTAATTAAAAGTAACATATCTGATTTGCACGATATTTGCTTGTCGAGTAAAAGTTAAATGTTTCCAAAGAATATTTTGCAAACAAAGTTTCTCATAATGAAATACCGCCAAAAAGAGTGAAAACAGATGTAAAATTTCCATGTCACTGAAAATATGTCCGATTTGTACTTTGACCTACAAGTATTTGGCTTGTTTTACGACTGTTTTTGTTCGCTATATCTCGACCGATTATGACTGATTAGTAATGTTGGTTCTTTTTTGTTTCTCTCTCCTCCCTATCCGAAACAAAAGGCTTCGAGTGCCGATGTGGAGGTCTGTTCTGCGCGATACATCGATACAGTGATAAGCACGAGTGCTCGTTCGACTATCGGCAGCTCGGCGCGGCGGAAATCAGACGTAATAATCCGGTCGTGGTTGGAGAAAAAATTCAAAAAATTTGAACACTCGTGCCATCTAATATCTATAATATACATATATTATTCAATTTAATCTTAATGGAGTATATATAAATAATAATTTAGAAAGGCAGGATCCGCGCGGGCAGTGTGAAGTAAGCGCAGTGCAGTTGAAATAAAAAAAAACACTACTACTACTATTACTACTACTAGAGAGAAAGAGAGAGAGATACACACCGGCAAAAAGTGGAAGAATGGACGAGCAGAGAAAAGAAAAACAGAAAAGCTGAACCCTTATACATATTACTACAAGAATAAACGATTTAAAACCAACAAGAAAGAAAAAAAACACGCTAGACTTAATGCTAGTAAGAATGTTTCGTCAAATTTAATGTATAATTGAGAATGCTTAACATGGTATGAAATTTTGAGGGAAACACGAAAAAACAGGCAAAGCACACACGATCACACACATTCACATCTCGAACAAAAAAAACCCCCCGCTGTACTACTATTGAAAAAAATGGTAACTTTTCCTCTTTCAAAACTTCCGTGTAAAAATTTTCATTCTAAAACCAAATCTTGTCCCTCAACACTGTTTTGCACACACCTCTTTTTATAAAAAAGGCAAAAATCTGGTCACGTTGCGTGTGCGTTTCCGAGTGCGCGTGCATCCGTGCGTGATTGTGTCAAGCTTAGATAACTGTATCGGTAAAACAACAAGAGCTAGTTTCTAGGTAGAATTTTGAGTGGAAAAATGGTAAAGTTGATTTGAAAGAGAGAGAGAAAAAAAAACCAGTCATTTTGTGGAATGTGAGTGCGTGAGCAACAACACTAAGTAAGCAACTATTAGCGGAAAAAATAAAAAAGGAATGAAAGTAACGCAAAAGAAACGTAAGAAATGGATCTAGTAGACGACTCGTGCGCTAGGCAACAGTGCAGAAAAAAGTATATTTTAGTAACAAAATAATGAAAAAAAAAATCGAGAAAAAAAACTGAAAGTGAAAGCCACCCAGAAAAGAACAAACACACGAGAGCCGTTAGTTTTTGGCGTGGAAAAGTTCACTTGTGTACAGAATTAAAAACTGTGAACTGTGGAAAGAAACAGAAATTAATAATGAGAAATGATATTTTTTTCTTTGTGTTAGTTTTATTTTTACTAAGTACTACATGGAATGGAGTTTTACAGAACTTTAAACGCAAATAAGAAGAAAAAAAAAAGTATAAAAATATGCAATTTCTTGGTAGGACAGAGTTTGAATGGTCTGTAATGGCTGTAGAAAGACACAAACACGATACACGCTAATGTGGAAAAAAACAAAAATGCAATCATTGCTGCGGCTCGTCTCGTGCCCTCCCACGTGTTCTGCTAGAATAGCACGAGGGACGCGAGCGAGAGTGGCTTAAGCTTGTTCGGATTAACCTTATAAAAAAAATAAATGTATATGTTTCTCAAAACAAAACAAAAACACCACCTTTACTACTCGCTTCTAATACTAGACGACAAGAACAATCAACCCTACGTGACGGCGGCAGCAGCAGTCAAATATTACCGATCATTTGTATATTTTTAATCTATTGTGTAAAATACACGTTTGAAGCAAATTGTTTCTAACGTGTACACAAACACTTGTTGACAGATTTGACAGAGCGTTGACAGATTAACACTTACCTCGAACGAGTCCCGCTGCTTTCACTCTCACTAGTCACTCTCACTTTCACTTACTCACTTGCACTTCAAGCTGGAGTGCTCTCACCCGTTTTGGTACCTCGAATCGTACGTCCGTGATTGGGAAGTGCAGTAGAGCGCGCGTACGCGTGTTTCGCCCCCTTTTAAAGGAAAACAAAAATGAGATTTTAGTGCAATTATTTTAAGGGTTTCGCGTTTTTTTTTTTTTTTTGTTTTCCTTATCACACGTCCGGTTTCGAATTTCAATGCGCTGCTGTTGCCAAGCTGAAGATTTTGTTATTCCCTATTTTGGTTCGAATCAACTCCTCTTTGTTATTTTGTTATTTGTCCGGGTGAAAAGACTCTCACTGTACAGAAATACATTCGTAAATAGCACATGTATCTTTTTGCAGAGTCTGAAAATTTTAGAAAAGGGGTTGGGCAAAATTAATGTTTAACCATTCAGCGATCCAAATCAATCTGAAACGTACAGAAAACAAGGTTAATCGATGTAAGCAAAATGAGTAAAAAAATCGTGACAAAAAAAAAATCTTAGAAAGCTACGCGTGATGTTTTGTTTTTCAATATGTTTACTCTTTTCATTTTGTTCGTTCGCGTTCCTTGTTCTAGACGCCCCTTCCCCTCTCTTTTTTGTGGTAGTTGTTGGTGTCCCTTGATCCGCCCACCCTTTATACCCGCGTACCCTCTAATGGTTCTGTTTTTATTTTTGTTTGTAACTTAGTCAAGCGATGTTTGTGACACTGTTTTCAACATTTTTGTATAGTTGCAATTTGATAACTGCTTTTTAGAATGAACATAAAACACGTACACACACATATATTCACATTTTTCTTATTGAAAAGAGCAACTCTACAAGCACGCATACTTTCACTAATGGCGTGCGCGAACGGTAGCACCTTTCCAAGTATGAATTGAGCAAGCGAGACGAGTAAAAATGTACTAAAATGAAGCAAAAAAAAATCGAACTTTTTCTCTTGTTTGAGTTTAGTTAGCTTTAAATTTTCTGGATGTGGAGTTTATTCTTATAATTGATATATCATCACCGAAAGGAATGACGCAGACAACCAAGCGAAATGTAATGAATTCAATTTATAATCTTATTACGAATTAACAAAAAAAAAAGTCGCAAAAGCAAAACACACATACACAACCACACAATTCTATTATGCTATATTTGCTAAACAAGACGTAAACAATTAATATGTGTATAAAAGAACAAACAAAAAGAATGAATATCTAAACTGACAGAGGAAATAAAAATCACAAGAATACCAGGATAATGAGAATAAACAAACAAAAACCTAGAGACTTTAGTGCAGAGACAGAAAACAACAGCTGACAAAAAATGTAGTAGACCTTGTCGCATTCTACGACTGTCAAACGCGTTTCGCGTGGTGTCCGCTAATATTTGGGGGACACGGGTGCGGCTCACACGTTGTGTAACATCCATACAATCCATACGAAGCTTGAACAAAGAGCTAGCAACAGAGAAAAACTGAGCATATATGTTTAAACAAAACGAAGCAAAACACAGACATTGTACACAGACACAAACACTTACACGCAGTTGAGAAGAAAACAAGAAAATGCAAATGAAATAAGAAAAAAAGAGAAATAAATCACACAACAACTTATAGCTATAATTTCGTTCAATTACACGATTATTGTTTTTAAATCAATTGAATTAATTCAAATAAAAAATATACCCATACAATATATCGATTCTTTGAGCTGTGCCATCGCTGGAACGTATCCGAAATTGACCCTCATCTAATCTTATCTAATCTATACCCTGGACAATCTTTTATTTTTCAACCAGAGAGGGTGAAGAAAAGAAGAAAAAGCAGACCAAGAAATCACTGCCTCTCCTTTGGTCTGCTGTTCGTAAAGCTGTTTCAAGACCCCTTTCCTTTGAGCACAAACTTACACTTTTTTAAATCGGCTCAAAATTTTGGTGAAGACCGATTTTCAAAAAGCTTATCTTAAAAAAAATTACGTTTTTCATAAAACAAAACGTCAATTTTTGATTTTTGCAAAAATAAAAAGTTAAATGACAAGCTATCTGAATGAAAACAGTGTTGTAATAGTAGTTTATGCAACAAGTTGCAAAAAGAAGATTTTTCAGCACGAGTCGTACATTTATACAACGAGGTTTACCGAGTTGGATAAATACGACGAGTGCTGAAAAAATCAACTTTTGCAACGAGTTGCTTACAACATTTTTTGCTATTCCGAAAAACACCTTTTAAATGAAATTTTATTTCAAACATCCATGTGTTAAGTGAATTCACCGTTCAAAACAAAAGAATATTGAAAAATGCTAAATGTTCAACTTTTCAGCACTTATTTCAGTATTGAAAGATATCCAGCTTTTTAAGCGAAAATGGCGTTAGAATGGTGAACGCCCGAAATGTCAAAATCACGCAGTGGTACCAACATTACGAAAAAAGTGTGCCATGGCATGACAGCCGCATTTTTTTTCTAATGTTGGTGCTACTGCGCGATTTTGACATTTCGGACGTTCAACATTCGAACGCCATCTTCGCTTAAAAACCTGGATTAATTTTCCGTTTTGTTATTTTTGGTAGAGAAAAGTAGGCCGTTTCGTCGCTCGAGAATGACAGGAAAAGTATGCAGTTTCACGACGGAATAGAGGAGAAAAGCAACTCGCGACAAAATTTTGAGGCTAGGAATTTTGACAGGTATGATTTTCATAAAGTATTCGCCTCCTTTTCTCTCCCACAGAAAAACTGGGGACAATGTAGCTGTCAATCTAGGCCAAAATGTTAAAGTCACTCACAAAATGAACTTTGAGTGATTTGAGTTCATTTCTGACGTCACGATTTTCTTCTCTATTGCAAAAAATGCATTTTACACCCGCCCAGTTGTTATGAAATCATTAGTATTCAAAATAACTTTGAAAAACATTTGCAACACCCTAATTTGTTTTTTTTTTTCAATGTAATGAAAGACATTGTGACAATGCGTAGAAGAGCATCAGACCCAAAAAATCAAACAGGCAGAACTGAAGCGATTATTTTGGTTAAAGCGGTATACGCACTTCGGAAGGAACCGGTCAAGAAAAAAATCAAATGGGCAGCAGTGGCAGCGCAAGCAAGTCAGAGAGGGTGAAGAAAAGCCCCAAGAAATCGCTCCCTCTCCTTTGTTCTGCTGTTCGTAAAGCTGTTTCTTGACCCCTTTCCTTCCGATCTGCATACTAGCCTTAACACTCCAGTTTCATTTCCAGTTTTTTTTTTTCGATGGTCATATGGTACGTTTGAGGGCTTGTTCCGCACGAGTTTTGCCGCCATCTTGGAACTGAAACTCTAGTGCCGCTCTAGATTTTTTATCAGTTTCATGCGAGTTCCACGCAGACTGACAAATGATGTTCGATTGAGCCAAAACTGGCACCAACAAGTGCGGCATTAAGTGCCGCACTGGCTCTCCAAACGAACGTACCAATAGGTATATTTTTTCAATCTAAACGACATTTTCATGTAGGAAATGAAATAACTTTTCCAAACAAGGTTCCAAATATGTATTAACATTGCGGACATTCTATTTCAATCAAGCCGCTCCAGCCAAAACGCGGAAAAATATTTGTTTTAATGAGTAAAAAACGAGCTACAGAGAAACCTCTTTTTATGCGGAAGCGTTACGCTTGTTATTTTTCTCTATTTCCCTTAACCCTTTTAGGCCTGATGCATTGGGACTCAAGTATGAAAATTTTCAAAACTAGCCTATAATTTTCGTTTTTTCGAATTATTTTCCCAAAAATCAAGACTGAAAGGGTTAAACGATACAATATTTTTGCATGCTTCAAATTGCGTTATGTTGATCTGAACAAAACCTACAAATTGCCTTTAAAAGTTTGCAAAAGAAGAATGAAGAAGAAAAACGTAACGGCTCGTGAAAAATAGGATTATCTGTATTATAGTTCTGACAGAAATCATTTCGTTCAACCCGACTTTTATCTGTTCCCTTCGCAAAACCCTCGACTGGGTATTCGAACAGTTTCGAATCGCATGCTGGCAGTAGAACAGTTCACCTGTCAAAAACTGCAATGTGAACAAAGTTCGATTGTGGTCGCGTTTGCGTGGATTTTTTTTTAATTCGGAGACATATTTTGATTTCAATCAACTTTTAAACAAGAGAAATTTGCAGCAATTATGAAGCAAACAAGCGAGAAATTCGGTGAGTGTAAAATATTTACAAAATAGGGGAAAGTGCACCTCAAAAGCAGCGATTCCTCTCTTTCAGACGTCGAAACGTACTTTCTGGATCTGCTGCAAAAGGATGACAGCCTATCGTCGGGAATTGCGGCCATCAAGACGCTGCTGATGGTCCTCGAGAAGACGGAATGTAAGTGGCACAAGTAGCCACATTGATTGTGGGTGAAATTTATCCCCGTTTACCTTCCAGTCGACACCGTCCAGGAGCTGCACTCGACGATCCAGGCCGCGGTCCAGTCGATGCGAAATACGGACAAACCAATGACGTCGGTCGTGTCGGGCAGTGAGCTGTTTTCCCGCTTCATCACACTGGCCAAGTTCGACGACAAAACGATGGCCGAGGTGCGGCAGATTATGCTTTCGCGGGGCAAGATCTTCCTGGAGAAGCTGCTGGACAGCCGCAGCGTGGTGGCCCATCGTGCGACCAGCTTCATCCGGGACGGGTGTCGCATTCTGACGCACGCCCGATCGCGCACCGTGCGGGACACGTTGATCCGGGCTGCCCGCGAGGACAACCGGCGCTTTCACGTGTACGTCACGGAGAGCTTCCCAGACCGGCAGGGCGTTCAGATGCAGCGCGAGCTGCAGGCGGAGGGAATCGAGTGTACGGTGATCTTGGACGCGGCCGTCGGGTACGTGATGGAATCGGTCGATCTGGTGATGGTGGGGGCCGAGGGTGTGGTCGAAAGCGGCGGGATCATCAACCGGGTGGGGACGTTCACGATGGCCATGTGCGCGCGGGAGATGAAGAAGCCGTTCTACGTGCTGGTCGAAAGCTTCAAGTTTGGCCGGTTGTACCCGCTGAACCAGAAGGATCTGCCGGATGATTACAAGTACCCGAAGACGCGTCTGGGCGAGGACACGAGCAAGGTGCACCCGCTGGTGGACTACACGCCACCGGTTTACATCACGCTACTTTTCACCGATCTGGGCGTGCTGACTCCGTCGGCGATCAGTGACGAACTTATCAAGCTGTATCTCTAAGGTTTGGTTCGTTTTGTGGCAAAATATATGTTATTTAAATGAAAATGCATCTTTTCAAAAGTTTTTGTATAATTCTAGTTGAAAATATTACCTTCCCAAGTGAAAAGTTTGGAACTCATTACAAATAAGTCAGTCAAATAATATTCTGTCGTTGAGAACTGAAAATTTGATATTCTTACAACCTTGGGTACGGGTCTTGGGTGCAATGGAGAAAACACGTTTCCCAAACACGGACGAGAGATGTTAGTACCTAGGAGAGGCGACTGACGTCAAAGTGGATAAGCTGGGGTAGAAAATACTTATGCTTCCAAAACATCCTATTCCATCTATCGTTTCAAGAAGAATTCGAATGTATTTTGGGTTGAGTCTGACGGTCATCCACATACATTTCTCATCGTGGGAATCTGCCGGGGATTCCTGTGGAAATAAAATCCGTCGATGTGATGCTTCTGAATGCTTCTTTATTCAATACTCACTCCATTCTACTGACTGTCTCTCCCGCAGTTCCTCTCTACCACAGGGTGGTTCCTGATGAGACGAGGTTTCGGGGTTGAAATTAAACTAAACTTGTTGCGTTGGCAGTCTCGACAAGAGTGAACTGTATTTCAAGAGTTTCGGTACAGGGAGCTGGAGAGCGCGAGCAGGCACTCATGACAAGCTGAGAGATATAGATCGAGAAACCACACGGGTGTAACATTAATAGTTATTCTAGTGTAAGCTTATTTCTGGTTAGTATGTTTTACTTACCCAGCATGGATTTTATTCTACCAGTCAAAGGTGGTGGTTTAGGACAGAACAGCGAATAGTTGCGAGATCGCGCTGCCTTTGGATCAATCGCGGGGGTGTTTAGTATTCTAGGTAGGTACTTGAAGTTCACGTCTGTGTTAGGGAAGCGCACTTTTTGTGGAGAAAATGCGTTGAAAATTGTTGGTGTTATTGGAAAAACGGAATCAGCCAATGACGAGTATTAAACGTACACTAAGACCTGAAAAATTTCCAGACGATTTCCAGCGGAAACCAATCCGAAGTCAGCGATCAGTCAGTCATCATTTGGAGTAATTCAGGGTATCATTTCGGATTGAGTGAAACAACAGCTTGGTCATGTTGCATTTTTTTCCTTTCATTACTTATATTTCCTTTCATTTTATATGGTTATTTTCCAAATATAATATATAATTTATAGAATAATAATAATATATAATAATAATAATCATTAATTAGTTAATAATTCATCAGTATTCATTAAATGTTGTTTTTCTTTTTTGCATAATTTTTAATGTGTTTTTTTTTTGTTTCATCATTCACCGTCATTATCATGTTCTTGTGTTTATTTTCTTTTTTCTTTTGTTTTCTTTTTCATACATATTGTTTTAATCATACGCTAATGCAGTTTTTTTTTATCATACTTTATTACTGTTTTTTTTTTTATTGTATCTATAAAGATTTTCATGTTTTTTTTTCTCTTCTTCATCATCGTTGATCTTGCGTCATCAGCGCGTTTTCATCTGTATCGTCGTCAGTGTTTTACCGTTTTTTTATCAATTCAATCTTGTATGCATCATCATCGTCTTCTGCTACTTCTTGTTGGACAACGCCCTGTCAATCCCATCAAAGTGAAGTCATGCGCGCGCGCGCCCATTTCTGCCCATTTCCAAACCCCGTCGATCCGAAACAACTCAGGCCCAATTGATTCGCCCCAAATCGAACAAGGGTGGCGCGCGTTCGCGTTTCATGACCTCCACTTTTTCCGAAACTTACTTTTTCGCGTTGTCAACTTTATCAAGGTGTGTAAGAATAATTGTGTATTTGTGTGTGTGTGTCCTTTAACAAACCAAACCCCGGTTCAAAACGCAAAAAGAAGAAACCCCTTCCGGAAGAAGAAAACGAACGTCTTCATCATCGACTTTGTCGTCAAGCCCAGCGCGCGCCGGCAGCTCCCTCACTAAATACGCACGAAAGGAAAAATTAAGAAATATAAGAGTAAAATCTAAGGTTTTGTTTTTCGTTTAACTTCTTCACTGTCGTGTTTACGTGTTATCAGCTTTGCTCGTTTACTTTGCAACTATGTTTTTTGTTTTGTTTTGTTTTCAGCTTGTTTGCTCGTCTCTTTAACGCGCGCAGTTTAATATATTTGCTTTACTTGTTTTACTAAGCCATTTTTAGTTCCTCTACCAACATGCTTGCGTGATTTAGTTAAGTTCTGTTATGTTTTCACCTTTCACTTCTTTTCTTTTTAGTAGGATTTTTCATCATTTCTTTTTTTAATAGTAGTTTAGCTTTATAGTGTAGTACTTGTGTGTGTGTGTGTATTTTTCTCCTAGCTTCAAATTCCCACAGATTTGCAGAGTCGTCGTCGCTCACTTTTTTTGTTTAATTTGAGAAATAATGAGAAATTTCTAAAAATGACAATTTCACACACTCAGCGTTGGTTAGGCGATATCTTCTTTTAAGCAGTTTTTGCTCTAGCTCTTTCAAATGTGAAATAAAAAACATGGTTTCAACATTTCGCCAAGCGGGTTCTCTCGATCTGCGCGAGCAATTTTTTTTTCTCTTTAGGGAAAATGAAAAAAAAAGTCTCGAAATTTTCAAAATCATAGATTAGTAGAGTGAGTGTATGTGTGTTTCTTCTCGATTAAATACGTTCACTTTTGTTAGGTTAGCGATTCTTGTCTGTTGTTTTTTTAGTTCGATTTTTCTTCTTTTTAATAGTTGTGTGTGTGTGTTTTTCGAGTAGATATAAGTAGCTTTTTTCAACATCATTTCTTTTTTTTGCGTGTATGTGAGAGTGTTTTTTGGGTTCAAATATGTTTAGTTTTGCTTCCATTAGAGTAGGTTTCGTTTGATTTTTTAGTATGATAAACTCGAGAAAAGGGTAATTCGTCAATGTTTTTTTTTCTTCAAATAGTATGTGGCAGATTTTTTTCATTCTTTTAATTTCTATTATTTCCGGTTGCATCATGTCAACAAAGAAAAAAATTAAAGAAAACACAAATCATCATAATTTTCTCTGCCACACTTTCTTCTTTATTGCTTTCAGTTTCCAACGCAGGAGACCGCCTCGATTCCCACAAAAGTAGTGTGTTGGTAAGAAACGAAACGAACCGAAAATTCATTTTCTTTGCTAATTGCTAAAGCGCTACCTTCCTAATACCGTATAAACTAAATGATTCCAGCACAAATCACGAAACATTTGGTGTGAAGCAAAACGCAAAATAGAACAGATCCCCCCTCTAAATCATATCGAAATAGGAGGAACGATTCAATCATTGATCGAGTAAAAATTAATAAAAAGTCGCTGCAAACAACTATTTCCATTTCTCTTTCTTTCATTTTTCTTCATCCATATTTACTCTTCACAGAGAGAGAGAGAAAGAAAAAATAAACAACCAACAAAAAAATGATAACTCTAAAACACTACCTACAGGGGTGCTTGTGTAAACCTAAGGCAAAGAAAATTAGCTTCCTTTTCAAGCTTGTTTTTTTTTTCGTGAGTTTTTTTCTCTTCTTTCGAGCGTTTTCTCAAACCCATTCCCCTTTCCTCCCTTGCTGCTGCTGCTTCTAGTGTCCGCTCCACTTGGCTGGCCAGCCCTGAAAAAAGAGAAATAAAATAATTTGTAAATTTTATGCTAGTTAAGCTTTTCATGAAAATGAAGTCCAATCCATAGCATCGTAGCTCGGGTGGCACGCCGACGAGAGTTGATTAAAACGTTTCCTTAGTGCAGTGACCCATTATTAAAATCGAGTGTGCCGATGATATGAGCAGGATCCGTATCCGTCGATGTGCCTTCCCAGTTTCGATGCAGGAAACTTTGTGTGAAAAACTTGTCTTAACATGTTTTCGAGTTAGCCAAAAAAAAAATCTAAATTAATTCGTTTAGGGGAAGGTGGGGCAAGACGACCATATGGGGCAAGAGGAACAATCGCTCGTACGGCCGTAATTTTTACAATTTTGATTATGTCCAGTATGAGGAAATGTTGCTAGCAATGCAATTAGCTGATTCTACTACCACATAACCGCCAAAACGACGTAAACGCCACGGAGCATAAGATTTAATGAAGTTTTTTTACAAACCTTTATTTTCTTATAATATTTGGAAAGTACAAAATAAGACTTTGGGTTCGTTTTAAGGCTCATTTTATCAAAATGCAATTTTTCCTAGATCAGTAGTGTCCCAACCAATGACTTGCACCTATTATAAAGTATGATTTAACTTTTGGTTATATTTGTTGAGAGCTTTTAAAAAAATGTTCAGGTGGGGCAAGTGTACCATATGGATTTTTGGTATGGAAAAAAATACGAATTGCTGCAACAACATATTTTATTGGGAAATAAATACATAAACGTACTTAATAACTGATAAACAATTGTTTAAAAAAATGTCCATACAAAATATAGTGATATTATGAAAATTTCCTTTTTTTCATCTAAGTAATAATCTTTTTCGTAAAAACGATCAAATTTTTAGTAAAATAATATTCTTTAATCTAAAAATTAAAGAAACGTTTCAAATACATCCTAATCTGATGTATCTAAGTGATAACAGTTCAATTGTCAGCAAATTAA
Organism: Culex pipiens pallens; assembly: GCF_016801865.2. Taxonomy (NCBI): domain Eukaryota; kingdom Metazoa; phylum Arthropoda; class Insecta; order Diptera; family Culicidae; genus Culex; species Culex pipiens. Next base: position 128,403,964 of record NC_068937.1, read on the forward strand.
CATGTTTTTTCATGCATTGTTCCTCTTGCCCCAACGGGTTGTTCGTCTTGCCCCACTAGTTGAGTAGAACATACGGAAAATAAAAAAAATTAAAATCATTTTTTTGCATTAAAAAACAGGATTTTTTGAAAACTTGTTCTATCAAAGTCTTAGTCAAGACCTGGAATAAGATGATTATTATAAAATCCGACTGATTTTTAACGTTTTTTATGGGTTACAACGATCATTTCCTTAGCTTGTTACACTTGCCCCACTTTCCCCTACTTGTTTTTTTTTTCTTCCTCACTGAGGAGAGGCTATAAAATCATTCGAACCACCTTCATTTATATTTGTCGACTCGAATCAAACTCTGAGAAAATATCTGTGATAAATTATATGCACTCGATTTTCTTAGCTTTGGAAGCACGAATTTGGCCCGGATGTGGTCTACTCGATCCAGATTCGGGTCTCACAGCTTGGTATTGAAAAGTGTTAAGTTTCATTTAGTTGTTTAAAAGTTATGAAAAAAAAAACTTTTAGACAGCTACAAAATAAGGCGATTTTCAACATAACCTCAAATGGTTATGCAAAGGGATACCATTTTCTTCTGAGGCAATTTTTCTGTCGGAAAATTTCTATTTCAGACGCAATTGGCTCCTAAAGCCCTATCTTATTATATATGGGAATCGGCTGCTTACCGGTTTAAAACAGCTGATCAATTTTGCTTTTTTTCTAGTAATTTTTACTGAAAAAGCTGATTTTTAAGTTTTTTTTTTTTGGAAAAGAGCTGCGTTAAAAGGTAAACATTGTCTGGAAAACCCATGGATGAACAATCACGACAACTTTGTTTACTAGACAAACTACCACCTTTATATGCAGCTGACAGAGCAGGTGCCCTGTGGTAAAACGGAACCGTCGCTTTTTCGTCGCTATATTTCAACAGGGCATTAAAAATTGGGATTTTCGTTATGTCATGAAGGAGCTTTTCTGTCAAGAAGGAACCTTTTTTAAAATTAAAGTTTAAAATTTTTATGAAAACTAATATGTTTTTTAAATAAATATAAACATTTTACGATTAGTTAGGAAAAAAGTATCTGCTCAATTAATAAAAACAGGATTTTAGCTCTGATTGTAGGACCCAATTACAGTACTTGTTCGGTAACTGAGTGTTGTTTATCTGCACAGCAAATTTTGGATTGCCATTTCAGTAAAATAATTAACTGAATGCGATTCAGTAATTATCACTTTTGCTGAAATTCGGTAATGAACAAAAACATTGCTGAAAAATCAGTAACTGCATATCTGTCAAACTGAAATGTCACTTATGACTTATTGTTTGGATGCTGCCGAGAGAAAATCCTCTTTCAAACATGTTGTGTTTTTTTAATTTTGTATTGTGATCTTTAGAAACCAAGGTAAGAAAAATGTTAATAACAAATGCCTCGATGCTAACCACCTGTTTTTTTAGGTTTGGACGATTGATGAAATAAATGTATAAATAACAGTACTGGAAACATTTTCAATGACAAGCAAGATCAAATTTTGATAACTGAAATACCAGCAACGATTGCTGAATCTTCAGCAAATGATCTGTCAAACTACCACAAGAAAATTACTGAATTTTCAGCAAAATAATTTGACGTTTTTTTGCTAAAATTTCAGTTGTTTTGACAACCATTTTACTGAAATTTCAGTAAATCATCTGTCAAAGTGACAAATATCAGTTAACTGAGAATTCAGTAAAATCTAAATTACTGAATCGTTTACTGAAATTTCAGTAGATGAAAATTCAGTAAAACTTTACTGAATTTCAGTGAAAAAAATTTGGTGTGTGGGATGCTTTTTAACTGAACGGCCGATAAAGGAGCTATTAGACTATGGCAAACAAACAAACAAACTCGCACTTTTTTGTGTTTGACAGTTTGCCAAACTCACAAACTTGTTAGCGGAAAAATTGCGCAAGCAAAGCAAAGTGTGTACTGTTGCATATAGTGAAACTTGTATCTCTGAGTAGTCGACAACCACTTTGCTAAAGTTATCTCAATAAGAAAGATTTTTTTTTAATATCTTTTGTATGTAAAGCTATCAACATTGTATGGGTACATACTTGGATGCCTGGAGTTACATTGTAAATTTGCATTTTTGGTCAAACAAAACATTCTTTCAAATCATAAAAACCCGAAAAAAATATGATTTTTATGTGAAAAGTACACAAAAAATGCATCGCCTCCTAGCATCGTACCTCCGGTGGCACGTCGTCGGCGAGTGTACTTTTGTTTTTCATGGCACAAACCCAAACTATTACAATCGATATCAATGCCGTTCAAGTACCATTAGTGTAGAAACGCCCTGTAACCACCGACGTGCCCTCCAATCTGCGATGCTAAGAAAAAGAATCAAAAGTGTCCACTTACATGCTTCTCGTGCTCCCACGGCTGCTGCTGCTGTTGCTGTTGCTGCTGCAGCGACGGCCCATCGTTCCCGACCATGTCCGCCGGTCCACCCGGCATAAACTGGTACTGCAGCGACTGCATAAAGTTCATGTTGGCCTGCTGCTGCTGCTGCTGGTTTGGACCATTGCCATTTCCACCAAGCCCACTGCCTCCGCCGGTGTTGTGAGGGTACTCCATGGCCAGCGACTGCGGGATAAACGCGGGTTAGATTATCTGACGTTAAGGATGAACGCTGTCAAATCGTGTTACCTGGAAGTGATCCTGCAGGTGCAGATCGTCCATAAAGTGCCTCGGCGGTGGTCCCATCCACTGCTGGGGACCGCCGGCGCTGCCGCCCATGGACAGGTTCTTGTCCACCATCCAGTGGGCGGTGCCGGCAGCGGCCGCGGCTGCTGCTGCCGCCGCTGCCAGGGCACTCGGGTCGTTGTCCATGGCGCCGATTCCTCCGCTGGAACCGTAGTTAAACTTCCAGCTGGCACGTTCGGAACCGATCGCACGGGAAATCTTGCGGCCGTCGTCCTGCCCGGGTGGTCCCCCCGGGCCACCGTTCGTCGTAGGTTGGTTGTTGTTGTTTGGCGAGATGGTTGGCGATCCGCCGAGGGCCATCGCGAGTCCATTCTCGATGTTCATGAGCGGATCTCGCGACTGGAGGTGGGCCAAGTCGGTGAACCAGTTGCTGCCACTTCCACCGCCACGATTGCCGCCCGGAGGAGGTCCATGACCATGCGACTGCTGGTTGCTTCCCCGATAGGGTGGCATACCGGGGCCGCCTCCGTTCGGTGGAAGGTTCTGGTACTTTCCGATCGGTCCGGGAGGCGGATTTTGGTGGAACATGTTACCGAACTGGTTCGACGAGGACAGCTTGCTTCCGGGCGCCGCGGATTGATGGTTCTGCGAGGGTGGAATCGCCGAAAAGGCCGACGCTTTCGGGTTCAACCGCGAAATGTGAGGCAGATTGCCTCCCGCGGCCAATCCCATGTGGCTCTGGTAGGACGACTGTAGCGGATCCGGGCCAAAGTTGAGTACGTGCTGATTTTGGGATGCCAACGCGTCGAACATTGACGGTGGTGGCCGCGAACTTCCCATCATCGGTGGTGGATGATCGCGCGAGTTCATCAAACTGCCGTAGTCTACGGAGCTGGCCGGTCCGATCGGTCGGATCTGGGACGAGGTGTTGATGATTGGTCGCTGTACGGCAAGCCCACTCGGCGGTGGACCCGACTGCTGTGGAGGTTTGATGACGTTCTGCTCGTTGGGCGACTGGTACGGACCGGACTGAGATTGCTGCTGCTGCTGCTGGTGTTGCTGTTGTTGCTGTTGCATCTGTTGCTGCATGTGGCCACTGCTGCTCGTTGGAGGTCCTGCCATCAGATGAGACTGCTGTTGCTGCTGCTGCTGCTGCAGACTAGGATGCGAACTTCCGGAAGGTGGCGTCGTCGAGTTGCTCGATGCTTTGGAGCTGACCGGCGACGATACGGCAGTTCCGCGGTAACCTGGTGCCTTCGAGGCGTCCACCTAAAACAAGAAACAAAAAAGGGAACGTTAAACTTGTGAACCTACATCTAACTAATTAGAGCATCTCCACTGAGGTGAAATTCAAATTTGATCCAAGGTTATGAATAAAGAGTTCTAGAGTTTTTTTTGATTAGGTCCTATAAATATATGAAAGACAATAGTTTATTGGTCCTTTTCAAAAAAAAAACTCTGGAGTTAAACGCTCTACAACCTAACCCCGCCTTTAGACGGGCTTCGATCTAAAAAATCGCCAAAAATCAATTTTCCAACCGATTTTTGATCTTTAAAAAGCATTGGAAAGAAGAACTCTTAAAATTTTAGAAAATTTTAGGGTTGGAAGTTTAACTTGTTTTATGTGACTTTGCCAATGTTTTTTAAAATGTATTTTTAGGGGTCAACTTTGGCTGTGTTTTTAACTAACAATTCCTATATTTTCAGTAAAAAGAAGTATGCAGTAATTTTTGTAGTGTCCCGAACTATGCCTCTACGCATTTTTTTGCAATTTAAATGATGATGGTGCGATTCTATAGCAAAAAATGTGAAAAACATGCAAAAAATTGAAAAAGTTAGGGGCAGGGGGGGCAGAATGGACCAGGGGGGCAGAATGGGCCACCCTTGGTTTTGGGCTTTAGAATGGATTCAGACCAATTGTAAGGCAAGGGTCTTATAAAGGACGTCAAAAAACTTCACCATACCGAAAACGACGTTTGAATTCATTGTATTTTTCGAATTATGAGCAAAAATGTAAATTTATTGACAAAACCACGCAAATGTTGTTTATTTCGAGGTTTTTAAATAAGCTTTCTGAAAAGTTGGATTGTTTGAAAAAGTTTGCTCATTGCTTATAACGTTACTAGATGTTACTACCAAGGTATAAAAACAACAACGGAACCTTAAAATCATTTAGAAACTTGGTGGTGGAAGTGTTAAATTAAAATCCACTTGGGGGCAGAATGGACCACCCTTTTCCTTCCTTATAAAAACAATCAAAAGTTATGAAATTTGGATTAAATGGATTATTTCACTCCTGGTAGCTTCACAAATCACGTTTAATGCAACATTAATTGATTTTTTAGTTGTTTTGATGATTATTTGTAAAAATAGTGTCCTTTTTCAACATATTAACACTATTTTCAAAAATCTTTGTTTTGGTAAGTGACTATTTTTATTAAAGTGGTCTAACTTCATGGAAACTATGTTAGAAAGGTACCTTAAGTCATTTCTTATCTCCCTTCAACGTTGTATTAGACAAAATGGCTTGTTTTCTAAGGTGGCCCATTCTGCCCCACAGGGTGGCCCATTCTGCCCCGCACCCTGGAAAAAAAGTCGAAAAAACTTTTTTTTTAAAGTGGCTCAAAAACAGTTTTAAGCTAAAAAATTTCATCAACCAAGTATACAACATTGAAGGGAACATCCCAAAGCATAAGCCTACTACACTGAATTCATAAGTTTTCATGTTTTTCTATGGTTTTTGGCGCATTTTACTTAGGCGGGCCATTCTGCCCCCCCTGCCCCTACTGTAAAAACATGAAAAAATTAGATAGGCAAAATGTAATTATATTAGGTGGTAGAGTAGGCCAAATACTACAAATAGTTTTTCGTAGAACAAAAGTTGCTCAAAATGACCTCCTGAACACGGGAAAAATAAATATTTTCGAAAAAAAAATTTGGGCAGTAGAGGGTTAAAAAAAAAGTTTTGAATGCGATTTATTTTTTTTTAGATGTCTGCTGTTGCTGTTTTTTAATTCCAAAGGAAAAAAATCATTTTTTTTTATTTATGTATTTTGAAATTTAATATCTATGCTAATTTTTTAAAAAATGTTTGAAGCTTTAAAAATTTTCAGAGTTTGAAAAAAAGATTTTTTTTATTTGTTATTTTTATAGTGTAATTTTTCTTTTTTTTTTGAATTATTAAAATTGCAGAATGTCTTGGAGTAATTAAAACTTCAGATTTGTTTTTCATTTTTCAAAATTTTCAACAAATTCTAAATTTTTTAATTATGTTAAAATTTTATATCTTATGTTTTTGAAATTTGGACGTCAGAAGATTTTATAATTTTTAGAGCTTAGAAAAATGTTTTTTTTAGTCTTGATTTTATAAATTTCTAGATTTTTTTACAGGTTCTATGCTATTGTGTTTTTATAGGACGTTTAACTTAAAATCTAGTTTTGATTAATTATTTATGCTTTTAATTTTGTTTTTTTTTTCCTGTTATAGAATTTACAAATGGTAAATTGGAAAAAATAATAAATTTTTTGTTTATACTGGTTTTTTAAATATTTTTTTAAGTATTTTTTTTAGAAGCTTTAGTTTTGCTAGAATTTCTTAAATTACAAAATGAAACAGAAACTAGTTTCTGAAATATTTTATTGTTTATTTTTTTGAATTTCTTAAAATTTAATAATTTTAAATTTGTTTAAATTTTTTAACAAGTTCAACTTTTGTCATTCTCAAATTTTATGTCTTGTGATTTTGAAATTTTTCATTATTTACAGATTTTCTCACTTTTATAGTTGATTAATTGCGTGTGCTTTTTTTTTTAGTTTTTCTTATACACAATTTTTGTTTAATGAATGAAAAAAGTGTTTTTATATGCATTACACACCTCTCAATTTGTTTTGCAATCATAAGTTTCAAAAATTTATTACGAAATCAAGTTTTTGTTGTTCATCGGAATTTTATGAAAAAAAAAATTAAACAGGCCCAAACATGCTTAATTTAATTATCATTGCAGAAAAATGCATAGATTTATTTTTTCAGATGATTGCACTTTTACCTTCATTAAAAGTTTTTTGAAAAAAAAAATCGAACATCTTTGCAAAGAGGGCGACATAAACTTTGAAAAATATTTGCAGCGCCCTTAATCAATTTTTAAAACCTGGAAATTTTTCAAATTGTAAAATTTCTGAGACATCCCTGTTTTTTTTATTTATTTTTTTTAGAATTTTGTGGATATTTTGGAATTTTTTAAATTATGAAATATATAGGATTTATTGATTTTTGAAATATTTGCCTTATTTAATTTGTTTTGTGTTTATTTTGATTTCTAGTTTTAGATTCCTAATTTTTTCTAATTTCTTGTTTTTTTATTTTAAAGTATTTTTTAAAATTAAAGATGTCTTAATTTTTTTTTGAAATTAATGTTTTTTTTATATTTAAAAAATAAATTTGAATGTTTGGTAGGCTGGGGTGATATTTGATTTGCCTCGGTATTTGGCAACAGCTGTGGAGACACCCTAATCAAACCTCCAAAGCCCTAACCCAGTCAAATCAATCCGAATTCTGAAACGGAATCTAATTAGAATCGTATACAAATTCCGATTCCAACGCAACAACCGGTTCGAACACGGAACCGGTTGTTGCGTTTGAAACGGAATTTGTATACGATTCTAATTAGATTCCGTTTCAGAATTCGGATTTATTTGACTGGGAACAATTCAACCTACCTGCAACGGTTCGTTCTCGAGCACAAACGCTCCAGCAACGCCATGTGATCCATGTCCGTGACCATGACCCCGACCTCCGCCGTCCCCGCCTCCAACTTGCGACGCCTGATAGTGGTGGTGCGGCCCACCGTGATGCACGTGGTGATGCCCTCCGCCAACCACTCCGTGACTAATTACATGGTGACCTGGGTGATGATTCTGGACGCCACTTCCGGCGACCCCACCAGCACCACTCGAACTCCACTGGTTGCTGCCGTACGAATCGTTAAACAGCGAGTACTCGTGCGCCTGCGCATTCGCGTGAAGGTTGTTGTTGATCTTGGACTGGAGCTGGTGGGCGATGGCCGCAGCTGCTGCGGCTGCCGCCGCAGAAGAGGAAGAAGCGGACGAGGTTGGTATTCCGCTGCCGATGGGACCGGCGCTGCTGCTGCTGCTGGACACGGCGACAGGGGTAGATATTGTCGCTGCCGCGGAAGAAGTGGGCGCGGTTTGAAGTAGTGGCGAAGGTGTAATGTTGGCGCGAGCTGGAGGTTGCCCGATCGGGGTGATTGATCGGCTCGAGCCGGATCCGATTGGGGCTGGGGGAGTTGGTGCTGATGGCTGGGTCACTTCGGCCATCGACGACACCGGTGGAGCGAACGAAGCTTGCTTGCTGGGCGCTTGGATTGGTGTTGGGAGGGGTGGAGTTGGGACTGAGGGAGCAGCCGAGACCATCGTGGTTGAACCTGGCGAGGACTGCGTTGACGGGGTGTTGCTGGCCGTTGGCGTTGCCGACGATGAAGAGACGTTGCCGAACGGAGCTGGTAGACCCTTGGCGGGGGACTGTAAGATTTGAATCGGAGCGCGAACCGTAGTGGGTGCGCTGGCTGCCGTAATCGAGCTGCTGACACTGGAAGTCGCAACTGGCGAGGATTGCTGCTGCTGCTGCTGTTGCTGATTGGTTTGTGGTTTCTTCTGGATGGTAATTACCGGAGCTTGGGCTGTAGTCGCTCCCGCCGTACTGTCCGCGACCAGCTTGGCAAACGTTCCGGCGGCTGCTGTTGGGTTGGGTTGGCTTGCCCCACTTTTGATGGAGTTCTTCAGCGATTGCATCATGCTGGTGTAGGCAATCGATGCAGGCGTGGTGGAAGTCTTGGCCACCGAACTGCTGCTGCTTGGTGACATGCGCTTCGCGTCTTTGACTGAGGCAGCCGATGGAGTCGGCGCTGCCGAGGCCGATGACGACGGTGTGTTGTTGGAAGAAATGATACGCGAGAGCTGATTGGGACCGGACGACGCACCGCCAGCAAACAGATTTTTGGCCGCTGCCGGACGAGATGCGAGCGCCTTTCCAGTGGCCGCGGCGAGTACGGCCGAAGCCGTCACGGGTTTCCCACCGGGCACGCCACCCGAAGTTACAAACACGTTCTTGCCCTTGGCGGCGTTGGCTGCGGCGAGCGAAGCACTGTTTGGAATCAACATCGAAGCGGCCAAACTACCGGAAGCGACCACGGACGAAAGGGTTGGTGGTGCCGTCGTGTTGGCCGAACCCGTCAGCGAGGACATTAGCTGCTGAGGCGCAGACGCTTGAGCAACGGACGTGGTCACTCCGGTACTCTTGGAGGTGTTGGCGCCGTGCTTCGGAAGCATCGTCAAAATATCCACGTCCGGATCCTTGATCAACGTGGCAATCAACGAGTGCGCTTGCTTGGTCGCGTCCTGCGAACCCTTGATCGTAATCGACCGATCGCCCTGCACCTTACCCTGCTTCTCCACCTCGATGTGCGCTCCGGTGGCCGCTCGAATAGCGTTAATGTTACTTCCGGCACGACCAATAACTCGCGAAATCGCATGCACCGGTACTTGCACCTTGCGACACTCCATCGGCGTGGACTGACTCTGCTGGACGCTACTCTTGCGGACCACCTCTTTCCAACCTTCCTCGCGCTTCACGGCCGCTGCCAACGCTTGGATAGCCGTCTGCGGAACGCCCCCAATCTTCGTCGGACTGGTCGACTTTTGCAGCGACTCTCCTCCGTCCCCGCCGGCAGAACTTGCGCTGTTGTGGTAGTACGAGGTGGTAGTCGTCTTCGGGAGACTCTTCTTGGCCATGGCCGTCGCCGCGCCTACCGTAGAGCTGTAGTACGTTGCCGACTCGGTCGTATCGTGGTCCTGCTCCGACGACGACGACGCCTGGTGTCGATTCGAACCGAACACGATGATCGACTTGCGATTGCCCTGCTGCTGTTGTTGCTGCTGCTGCTGAGACTGCTGACTTGCGTGGTGATGGTCCTTCTTTGCGTCCGCAAGCTTATGCGACGACTCCTTCGGAGCCACGTTCTCCTTCTCAACGGTCTTTTCCCGCTTGCTTTCGTACGTCGACTGCTGATTCTGCTGCTGCTGACGACGTTGTTGTTGGTGTTGCTGACCAGCGACCAGTTTCTCCCTCTGCTGCTGTTGGTTTTTATCCTGAACCACAGATTGGCTGCTGGCCATCGTCGAGGAGGTCACAATTGTGGTGGTCGCACCTTGCGGTTGATCGGGACTCTTGCTGTGACGCGAGTGTTGGTGTTGGTTGGTGGCGTTGGCAGCTGCTGCGTACTGCTGCTGCTGGAGTTGCTTGGCCGTGACGGCCGAACTGACGCGCGATTGTTGCTGCTGTTGGTGAGCTTGCTGGAGTTGTTGTTTGCGCTTTTTGTTGTTCTTGCGCTGCTGCTCGATCAGGCTGCTCGCGGACTTGACGTCCGAGCTCGAGCACGAGCCTTGGCTGTTGGCGTCGATGCCGGAGTCTCCACCTTCCTCTTTGTCCTGCTGCTGCTGTTGTTGCTGCTGTTGTTGGACGACGATTGGAGCTGTTGGTGGAGGTTCTCTCGGTTGAATGCGATTGTTTGTTGCGGGGGTGGTTGAGTTGCCGCCTCCGCGAGTCTGTGGCAGTGGAACGCTGACAATTTCTTCGTCCGAGTCGTCGTCCGCGTCCTTGTCGTCATCGTCGTCACCGTCGTCATCGCTGTTGGCGCCCGGTTTGGCTTCGCCTTCGACTAGTTTGCGCTGCTGTTCGCGCTTTTCAGCCTTTCTGCGCTTCTTCCGCTCGCGCCGTTTGGCCGCGGCCGCTTTGCGACTTTCTTCGCGGCTTCGTTCGAGGTCGAGCTCTTTGAGGAGAATCGACGCGTTGATGTTGGCCTTCGTGGCTTGCTGATCCTTGGCGGCACGAATGACCTTGACGCAGTCGTGACACTTTTCCAACAGCTCCTTGTCGCTGATGGTGTTGATGTAGCGGGTCATTTCCTGATCCGACGGGAACTGGGTTACGTGGTTGACCATCCACTTGACGACCTTGGTGTGGCCCTTGCGGAAGGCGGCCATCAGGCAGGACACTTTACGGTTGTCCTGGGAATCGATGTCCGCACCGGCGTTGCACAGAACCTCCACGACCGCCAGGTGGCCTCCGTTGGCAGCGAGCCAAAGTGGAGAGTTGCCCTTTTTGTTCTTGACTTCGACGGCCGCACCGCGGGACAGAAGCAACTCGACAAACTTCAGATGGCCCTTGTCGGCGGCTATCGTGAGGGCTGTGTCTCGTGAGGATGGAACCGGTGCTGCATTTACGTCGGCTCCCTTGTCCAACAGGACGCGACCCACTTCGATGTAACCACCGGAGGCGGCCTCCATCAGCGGAGTGAGCCCCGTTTTGGCCCGATGTTCGACGTTCGCCTTACGATCCAGCAGCAACGAGACCACCTCGTGACGACCTTGGAAGCAGGCCAACGTGAGGGCGGTATTTCGGTTCGTTTCGATCTGGGCGTTGATGTCGGAACCCATGTCGAGCAGGAGTTTGACGGCGGCCGTGTGGCCATTCATGGCCGCGAGCATGAGAGGTGAAATGCCGAGCTTGCTGCCCGTTCGGGAGTTGATTTCAGCGCCATGACTCAGCAGAAGCTTGATGATGTTCACGTAACCTCCGCTGGCGGCCAAGCTGAGTGGCGTGTAGTCGGACACGTTACGGTGTTCACGGTTGGCGTTCATGTTCAGCAGCAACTCCACCACTTCGTACCGTCCACCGGAACAAGCCAGCGACAGTGGAGTGTCCTTGGTGCGTTCGGATTGGGCCTCCATTTCCGCCCCATGTCGGAGCAGCGTTTCGACGACCTTCTCGTGACCTGCGGTCGCCGCCAAGATCAACGGCGTGAAGCCCTTCTTGTCCTTGTGTTCGATGTTGGCACCGCGACTGATGAGCAACTCGACCAGTTCTTCGTGACCACCGGCACAGGCCAGCGTCAACGCGGTATCGTGGTTGGAATCGGTCTCCGAGTCCACGTCAATTTGACGCTCCTGGACGACGTTTCCAGCCGGGTATTGAATGGGTGCCGGAGCGGGACTAGCCTCAAACTGGTATCCTCCGGGGACGGCGGCCGCTGCGGCAGCACTTTGTTGACCTGCCGGCGCCTGTCGTACTCCGGCCAGCCGGTTCTTCTCCTTGCGTGACTTGTCACTCTTTTTGGCTACCTTCGTGGGCATTCCGGACGCGTCAACCGGAATCAACGCCGGCGGACCTCCCGTTTGGGGCTGCTGCGTTTGGGTGGCCACCTGGACCTGCGCGTGCTGCGTACAATGAGCTGCCTGGGCCTGGGCATGCAATTGCTGCAACTGTTGCGCCGATTGGGCCTGCTGTTGTTGGGCCAACAGCATCGAACTGGGATGAACAATGTTTGACGACTGGAACTGCTGCTGCTGCTGTTGTTGCTGTTGCTGCTGCTGGGCGACCTGCTGTTGCAACTGGGCCTGTTGCAAAGCGGCTGCCTGCTGCACCGTCGGAACCAGCTGGTCACCCACGGCTCCGGATTGGTCAGCCTGTTGTTGGGCTGTTGGCAGTTGAAAGAGCAAATGCACCTGCTGAGAGGCCTTGTCCGCGTCCACGTTGAACACAAACTTGGGCTGCTGCTGTTGGCTTCCGTCCGCAGCCGTTACCTGGCCAGCTGCGCCGGGTGCGTGGTGAAGCACCGTCGCTCCGGATGCGGTCGTGGTGGCCTGGAAGGAGGACAAATCATTAGTGAGAAATTTTCCTTTTTTTTTTGTAAAGCGAGTAACGCACCTGCAGCTGACTCAGCAGCTGAAGCTGGTCCAGCGAGATCTGCTGGTTCGGGTCGAACGTCATCAGCTGGCCGGCCTGTCCGGCTGCGGCTGCCGCAGCCGCCGCGGCCGCTGCCTGCCGAAAGCCGCACTGCTCGGCGTCCGCCAGGTTCAGGTTCCCGACAGCGTCGTCCTCGATCGGCGACGACGTTCCGGACGTCACCAGCTGGTTCTGGTTGCCGGCCCAGCGCGTCTTGCAGAACGAGTTCATGCCGATCAGGTTCGCGTACGCGTCAATGTCCTGACAGCTGAGGTTGGCCGCCATTTCCTGAGGATTCAATGAAGTCGATATAAGATTATGCAAGAAGCTCAAAGCGTTGACTGGCTTACCTGCAGCGCGACCGGGATGTCGGTGCAGCCGTTGAGCGCGTGGATGACCTCGTCGATGCACTCGACCCACTCGTAGTTGTAGATGGTTTCTCGGGAGCCATCGGCCGCCACCACCGAACCGTCCTCCGGGTTGAACGTCTCGAGTGACTCGTCCAGCGTGGGGTAGATTCCACCGACGCACTCCGACATGGTTTCGTTCTCCGAGTCGTCGATGTTGAACATCTGCAGATGCTCGTCCGAGCCGTCCTCCATGTACTGGTGGTGATGGTGGTGGTGGTCCGCATCGCCGATTTTGATTTGCTGAAAAAAAAAAGATAAATTTTATTTTCAAGCGTTTCCCAAACACGGACGTCAAAGTCAAGGTACCCCTTCGAGAAACTAAGCAAAGTCGAAGCGTTAAGTGATCAGTGCAAATAAGGTAAGTCAGTGAAAATTAGTGAGAGTGTCTTGTGAAAAGTTCCAGTCTGTCAAACATCTGTCAATCTGTCAATTTGGTGAAACTATTTCCTGGAAGTCAGTACAGGAAATGGATCTCATCACTGTCAATTCTGTCAAGTTTGGGAGCCAGTCAACACGGCTGTTAGTATTCAAGAATAACTTACATTGCTGCCAGCCTTGTGCTGAATGATGTTGGACACGTGCTGGTGCACCTGGACAAACTCGGGCGTGGGCAGCAGGTCCGACCGGAAGTCGTGCATGACCTCGCAGAAGATTCGCGACAGGTCGGCCAGTTCGGCGTCTGTAAAGTCAACAACAAAAAGAGCGAAAATGTTAGTTTCGCCTGTCAAGTGGCGCCGGGCTCGCGGCGACAAAGCACACGTGAGTCCTCACTGTTGGGCAGTCCTTTACCACTGGGCGGTGGCGACGACGGTCCGTCCGGGTTGGTGGCCGAGCAGCTGAGCGGCGGCGTATCCGGCGGGGACTTGGGCGGGTCCACCATGAACCTTTGCGCGATCCGCTGCAGGACCTTCTGGTTGCAGAGCGTGTTCAGCGCGAGCTGGTTGAGTTGGTTCTCGTGTTCGGAACTGGTGCTGCTGCTATTTCCGCCAGCCGTGGCCGCCGTTACAGCTGCTCCAACCGGTATTGCCGGACCGCTGCTGTTGTTGCTACTGGTCGTAGTCGTGGTGCTACCTCCGCCTCCGCCACTCGAGCTCGAGCTTGAGCTGCTACTGGCCGAGCTGCTGCTTCCGGCACTACTTCCCGAGCTTCCTCCACTGCTACTTCCGCCGGAAACGCTGCTGCTCTGGCTACTCGCAGCACTGCTCGTGGCCGTGCTGGTCGCAGTCGTGGCCGCTGGCGAGGATGCAGAACCACCGATTCCACCGGCCAGCTCGAGCGATTGTGCGTCCAGCTGACTGATTAGGTTGTTCGTAGTCTGGATGACGTTCGCCGGCACCGACGTGATGACCGTCGGCGGGTTGGACGAGGACGACGTAGGAACCATATTGTTTGCCGCTGCAGCTACAGTCGACTTGGGCGCCGCGACCGTGAAACTGTTGCCAGTGGTGTTGTTGGAGGTGTTGCCGACTCGATTCCCGCCCGCCAGGCTCAGATTCGAGAGCGACTGCTGCAGGACCTGCACGTTCTGTTCGGACGTTGGAATCACAGACTGGAAGACAAAAACACCAAAATCAGGAACCAAACTCAACCAACCAAGACCACCAAAACCTACCAAGTTGTTGTAAATTGACACCATTTGATTCTGCTGGAGCACGTTGCCTTGGCTGGGCCAAACTGGCTGCTGCTGCTGTTGCTGTTGTTGGTTTGCCGCAGCTGCCGCGGCCGCCGCAGCCGCCGCCGCTGCTGCTGCAGTCTTCCGGTTGTTCTTGGCGTCCTTCTTCGAGACGGGCTTCACCTTGGGCCGATCGCTGATGGCCGTGCTTTGGGACACCTCGGAGGGACCGGTCAGCACCGACGTCGGAGCGGGGGCGGCGACCGCCATCGTTGGCTGGGCAGTTGGCAATGATGTAGCTAGGACGAGTCCACCGTCGGACGGTTTTCCTCCTGGTTCAGAAGGAGAAAGGAAGAAGCGGTCATTAGAAGGTGATCAACGTTATCAACCCTGATTATTGTTTATTTAGATAACAAAAAATAATTTTTAAATTAGTAAAAATAATTTGTACAGTTTTTTCAAACATCGGAATTTTAAAACGGTTGATTTTTTTTTTAATTTTGATTTCAGAATATTTGGATTTATTTTTTATTTGAATTTCTTATTTAAATGAAAACTTAGGGTACCTAATTTAAGAATTTTTGGAATTCAGATTTCAAGATTTTATGAATAAAAAAAAGTTAAATAATAGTAGTTTATGCAACAAGTTGCAAAAAGAGGATTTTTTCAGCACGAGTCGTAAATTTATCCAACGAGGTTCACCGAGTTGGATAAATACGACGAGTGCTGAAAAAATCAAGTTTTGCAACGAGTTCCATACAACATTTTTTGCAATTCCGAAAAACACCCATTGAGTGAAATTTTAAGTAAAATTTTCAACTTTTCAGCATTTATTTTGAAAAGTGTTGCTATTCGATTCTGTTATTTTTGGTACAGAAAGGTAGGCTATTTCGTCGTTCAAGAATGACAGGAAAAGTAAGTAGTTTCACGACGGAATTGCAAAAAAATATATTTAAGAATTTAGGAACATTGAGCTTTAGTTTAAGAAATTTAAGAAATCAAAAATTAAAGAACTATAAAATTTAAGAATTAAAGAATCTATGAATATTAAAATTTAAGAAATCAAGAATTTTAAACTTAATGATTTTAAGAATCAATAAATGAAAGAACTGTTTTTTTAATTCGAAATCTTGAAATTTAGTTTTAAGAAATTCAAAAAGGAAAATTTGAAGAATTGCAAATTTAAATGGTTTAATTTCAGGCTAAAGAATTTGGAATATTTCTATCCATCAAACTTTAGTATTTATGTAACTTAAACATTATCGAATTTCTTATTCGGTAATTCGGTAATTTCGGAATTATCGAATTTCTTATTTCAATAAAAACTTACAATTTATGATGAAATATTAATTATCAAATTTAAGGGTAAACTTAAGAATTTCTGAAGTTAAGAAATTAAAATCATAGAACTAATGAATTCAAATAATTCAGTACTTCAGCGTTTTAGAATTTAGGAATCATAAAAAACAATATAACAGTTTAAAACATTTTGAAATTCAGATTTGAAGTTTTCAGGAATTAAAAAGCGAGCAATAGAAAAAAATCTTTGAAAAATATTAAAATTTAATAGTTCTATAATTTAGTAATTTAATAAATCAAGAATTCAAGAGTTGAAGAGCTACAAAAATTAAGAATATAAGAACCTATGAAATAGGTAAATGGTTGGTTTGATGTTGGGAGGTTGGAGGAGGTGTAATGATTGGATTGTTATGTTGGGGTGTTGTTTAATTGAAATAATAAGTTTGTTTTTGTGGAGTTGTAGTGAATTGTAGGGTGGATATGATTTTTTTATTTGTTAGTAATAGGTTTTGGGGTATAAGGGATGGATGAATGATAGGTAGTGGGGTGGAAGGTTTGGGGTTTGTTTGGGAATATTTTTGTTTGAAGGATAGTTGTGATTGAATAGTGTAGTTTGTGTGGTATTTGGTATAATTAGTGATTTGAAGTGTTTAATTTGGGTTGTTGGTAGGATATGTTAAATATTTTATATTATGATAGTAAGTTGATTGTTGGGGTAGGTAGGATGGGGGATGTTGTTGTTTTTTTTGGTTTTTTTTTTATGTTGTAGGTGTGTTAATAACTTGGATTGAGTGTTATTTAAATATGTTATTAATATTGTGATGAAAGTATTTATGAAAGTCATGATTTGGATTGGTTTTTGGTGTTGTTATTTTGATATGATGAGATATTGGTTTTTTTGGGGGTGATTGGATTTGTTTTGGTTGGGTTGTTGATTTGGTTGGTGTGTATAAGTTGTGGTTGTGTTGGAAGATTGGTGGGTGTGGAAGTTGTGGGGGAGTGTTGTGGGGGTGTATGGGGGGGGGGTAGGAGGGGGGTGGGGGTTTGTGCTGTGGGGAAGTTTGTGTGGGGTTTGAGAGGTGGGGGTGGGTGGTGGAGGTTGTGGGGTTGGGGTTGGAGTGTTTGGAGGGGGGGGTGGTGTGTGTGGGATGGGGTGGGTGGGGGGTGGGGGGTGGGTTTGGAGTGGGGGTTGTGTGGTGGTGGGGGGGTAAAGGGTGGTGGGTGAGGAGTGGAGGGGTTTTGTTGGTGTGGGTAGGTGTGAAGGGGTGGGGGTTGTGGGGGGTGGGTTGGTGATGTTGTTGTTTGGGGGGTGGTTGGAGTGTTGGTGTTGTTGGTGTTGTGGGGGGTGGGGTTGGGGGTGGGTTTGTGGTTGGATAGTTTTGGTTTTTTGGTGTTTGTGTAGATGTTAGGGAGGTGGGGTGTGGGGGGTGTTGGGGTTATTGGGGGGGTTGAGTTTGTGTAGTTTTAAGTGTTTTTTTTTTTTGATTGAGGGCGGTGTTGTGGGGGGGGGGGGGGTTTGGGGAGTTGAGTTTGTTACGTTTAGTTGGGGTGATAAGTGGCGTGGGTGGGGGGGGTGGGGGGCGGTATTGGGGGGGGGGGCGTGTGGGGGGGTTGTGGGGGGGGGTTGGAGTGTTAGTAGGACTTGAATCGTGTGAAGTTGTACTGGGGTGCGGGGGGGGTTTGTGGGTTTTGGGGGTGGGGGGGGACAGGGTTGTGGTTTGGAAATTTGGCTATTGTCTAAATGTAGGGAGGATATTGTCACAAGCGGCACATGTGCAGGGATGGCGTGCATGTGCTGCTGCTGCTGATGACCAACACCGATCGTCGACATTGGCCCGAGCAGAGGCGGCGCTCCGTTCGGGGTGGTGGTGAAACTGGCCCCGGCGGTGCCACAAATTAGTCCTGCAGCGTGGACAGCAAACGATAACAGAGGGAGATATTGAGAAGAGACCAAATGGTTGAGGATAAGCTTGGAAAAGGGAGCGACAACGGGCAGACACTTACCTTGAGCTGGCGTCGTAATATCGATGTAGGTTCCCGTGGGCGGTAACAGCGTCGGCGGCGGACCGTTCGAATCACAAATAAACTGGATGTTGGCCTTCTGCTGCGAAGAAAAAAAGAAGAAGCAATTAGATGCAAGTTCGACCTCAACGTTCCCTCCAAACTCACCTTCTGGTACATTTCCTGCATCTGCTTCTGGTACTGCGCCTCGTAGTTGGATCGCATAACCCGCTGTTGCTGTCCACCGTTGTCCTCGCCGATGGGCTCGCTGCGCACTTGCTGCGCTTCCGAACTGGTTAGATTCGGCTCGAACGGCGACAGTTGCTGCTGATTCTGTTGGGCTTGCGCTACGGCCGTCGCAGCCGGTTGTTGCTTTTTACGCAGCAGACTTCGCTGTTTGTTGCCAATTCCGGCGGCGGCAGCTGCTTGTTGTTGCTGCTGTTGCTGGAGAATGGCGGCGTTGTTGGCGATGACCTGCTGTTGTTGTTGCTGGGCAGCGACCAAGTGGGTTGGGATTTGCTGGGAAAGGACTTGTTGCTGTTGTTGTTGTTGCTGGTTGGTGTTGTTGTTGTTGGTGTTGCCGGGCGCTCGGGACAGGCCGTGGGCGAGACCGTCCTTGAAGCCCTGCATCTGGATCAGTCGCATCTGGGCGAGTATTGAGGGGTCGGCCGACGCGATGTTGCCATCGAGGAACACATTCGGGTTGGCGGCGGCCAGCATTTGGTTGTTGGCGAGCAATTGTTGTTGTTGTTGCTGCTGTTGCTGGTCGAGTACGCCACCATCCTTGGCAGAGGGGTGTTGTTGGAACATTTGCTTGTTGGAGACTCGATTCAATTCCGGGACTTCGTGAAGGCCGGGTGGTGCGGCAAGCAGTTGTTGTTGCTGCTGCTGCTGTTGCTGGTTTTGGGTGATGATGAGCTGCTGCTGTTGTTGTTGTTGTTGGGCAGCGGCGGCCGCGGCTGCAGCTGCGGCAGCTTGTTGTTGTTGGAGTTGCTGCTGCGCTTGCTGGAGCTGGATCTGACCGTTGTTCAGGAGGTTCTGCTGGGCGGCCGTGTTGGCACTGATCAACGAGTGCGGGAAATCGAGCAGAAGCTGGACGACGCCAATGTGGCCACCCTTGGCCGCCTCAATCAGCATCGTGCTGTTGTCCTTGAGCTTGTGGAACGGATCGGCACCGTTCTTCAGCAGGAGTTCCACGATGTTCTGATGGCCACCGGCACAGGCCAGCGATAGCGGGGTGTGGTCATTGTTGGTCGTGTGACGATTCACGTCGGCGCCCTTCTCGATGAGGAACTTGACGATGCACCAGTGACCGGCGCGGCACGCCTTCATCAGCGGAGTTCGGCCTCCTTCCGACTCGTGCTCCAACTCCGCACCGTAGTACAGCAGAATGTCCGCCACCTCGGTGTGACCGTTCTCGCACGCGTACGTCAGCGCCGTATCACCGGTTTGGGTTTGCGCGTGGACATCGGCCCGATTCTCCAACAGGAACCGCACCAGATCGATGTGACCCTCCTGGGCGGCCTCCATCAGCGGCGTGGACGCACCCAGCTCGATGTCGGCACCGTGCTTGATCAGGTAGTCCGCGACCTCGACGAAGCCGCCGCAGCAGGCCAGCGTCAGGGCCGTCTCCTGCGTTTCCTCGGTTTGGGCGTTAATATTTGCACCTGCGAAAATTAGAAAGATTTTTTTTAAATTTTAACTAAATTTAACACATTTCAAGAATCTTAAAAATATTTGTTAAAGTTAGCAAAAAGAACAGGAGTTATTAACCTCTCTTCGAGATGAGAAAAGTAGCAAGTGTTTCAACCTTCCGGTACATTCTCAACAGTTGGATCAACATATTGCGAATTGAAACAATACCTTCTAACTGACTTCTCACTAAGTGCATTTATCCAGCAGTTACTCAACCTCATAATAATCGTACTATATGCAACAAGATTGTTTTCAGAATGTGCAACAAAACGTCGAAAGACATAAGGTCGAATGGACCAAATGGCGGCCAAAAGGTCGAATGGAAAAAAAGGTCGAATGTAGAAAACGTGACACAAAATTCTGTAATATTTTCCTACATTTCTTAATACAGAATACATATTATTTAATCCTCTAACGACCACGACTGCGTTTTTTTTTTATTTTTCACTTCAAATTGAAATTTATCGAATGCTTTCGAATAAAATTTACTCATTCTTACTGCACAGTGTTCCTTAGGATGTTTACTGCCTCCAATTCAAATTGCATCCAATTCAGTCAATTCTGTAAAAAATGTCAATGAAAACTGTAAAAAATCTCGATTTTGCTCTTGGCAGAAAGGAGTAAACATGTGCATAAATAGTCAGACAACTAAAATGGTTTTGTAAATTTTTTTTTTTTAGAAACAAATCTGTATTTTTTGTGAGTTTTTCCATTCTTTCAATAATGCGCAGTTCTTTGAATAAATAGCACAACTTTTCTTTATTATTTTTTTTTTTTTTGTAATGAGTTATCCCACTCTTTCAAAGATAAGCAGTTCTTTAAAAAAAAAAGTTTGGCCTCTAAAAATATTCTTGATGGCTGTAAGTTGTCTCTTTTTTCAAACACAAGCAGTTCTTGAACTTTTCAAATAAAGCTCGTTGACCCACCTTCATGTAAACCTATTAGGGTGATAAGAAAAATTGAAAATTTTGTAAAATCTCAAGAGATACCCCCTGGCTCGATTCTTTCGGCAATAATAAGTAACTGTGCCAATTTTGAGCCAAATCGGTTAATGTTAAAGGGTCGCTTTTTATCGTTAAGGTTAATATGGGGGAAATCGCGAAAATATATGGGGAAAAACATCGCTTCAGGATATTGGCAGCAGGTGGCGCTCGGATCGTTTTGCACCCTTCGGCAAAGTTATAGGAAATTCAATTTCCTACAAGAATCTGACACCTGGACAATTTTGGGCAAGACCAGAAAAATACTGAAACGATTTTTTTCCCCACACATTGTTGCGATTTTTCCATATAA
This sequence comes from Culex pipiens pallens, assembly GCF_016801865.2. Classification (NCBI taxonomy): domain Eukaryota; kingdom Metazoa; phylum Arthropoda; class Insecta; order Diptera; family Culicidae; genus Culex; species Culex pipiens. The sequence goes on from NC_068937.1 coordinate 128,424,751, forward strand.
ACTTCAACGATTAAAAGCGACTCCTAAACCTTAACCGATTTGGCTCAAATTTGTCACAGATACTTATTTTTGCCTAAGGAATCGATTCTTTTATTGTCTCCCTAAAACCTATCGACTCAGAATCGAAAACTGAAAAAATGTATGTCTGTGTGTTTCCAAAATTGTCACTCAGTTTTCTCAGTGCACTTGGCTAAGCCGATTTAGACCAAACCGGTCGCATTTGACTCAGTGTATGGTCCCATCGATCGAGTTTCAACAAAATTTAAGTTTTGATAAGTAGATCATATAACTGTGTTTTCTCATTTATCCGGATGTTAGATAAATGACCTGAAGTCGTACCAAATATCACCATGTTATATATCGTTGGATAGGTAATCAAAAGACCTTTCCAAATAATCAAAAAAAAAATTAAGATCTGGCAACCCTGTCTCAAGATAGGACCACTTAAGTGATATTTATATAATTTTAAGAGGTCGGATCACACTTGTATTTATGTAGACTTTGTCCGGATCCGTCATTAGACCCATCGTTGGTTAGGTAATTAAAAGAAAATTCCAATGAGTCAAAAATATTGAAGATCTGGCAACCCTGTCACAAGTTATGATCACTTGAGTGATATTTATGTTCTTTTTCGAAGCCGGATCTCACGTATCGGTATCAATCATCCGACCCATCGTTGGTTAGGTAATCGAAAGACCTTTAAAACTAATCTTAAATTGTTAAGATCTCTGAGAATCTTCTAGTAGAAGTAAGGCCAACCAACCAACATAGGTGGATTAAGTTAGTTTTTCTTTTTATAAAAGCAACCTCTTCTTAATTGTCGTAATGTTTTTTTTTTCATTCCAAAAAAAACAACCTTTTCTTGATTGTCAAAAAATTTGGTTATTTTTTTTCATTCTTTCAAACATGACCAGTTCTTTAAAAAGCCGTACTGCTATTATTTAAAAAAAAAATTAAGCCCCTCTTTGAAAATATCTCCAAAAATTGAGGAGACCGATTTTTTTCAGAGAAATTAATGCTCAGCTTAAGCTTTTTTTATGTTGACAAAAAAATTCGACTTTTTAGCATTCGACGTTTTGTCCTTATATCTTTCGAACTTTTTTTTCATACTTTAATTTTTTCACGTGAAATTTTCCGAGGATTCCGAATATGACAAAATTGAGACCAAAAAGTGCCGCTATGGCGGCCTACAGGGCAAAAACCAACGTTGTAAAATGTTTGTTGTAGAAAAATCGAAAAACTATGAGAAAAACTGCGATTGGCCAAAAAGTTAATACCGTAGGCTTATAGTCCATGAAATTACCTATCTTTTGACCTATGGGAGTATGGGTGTTGGAGGCTGTTGCAAAAAGATATTAAGGTTTTAAAAAAATCAATTTTTAACAGTAATTTGCAAAAGCTAAGAGAAAAAGTCAAACCAATCCTGGATGTCTATGGCACATTTTAAAGTGCTTCAAAAGACCTTTCGAATGCATCTAAGAGAGTTGGAATTGATGAAGTTTTACGGAAATGCGAGCAATTTTAAGATTTTTTATGTTTTTTCGACCTCAAACTTCAAAGCCCTTTTTACCCCACTTCTCTTTGTCGTAGAGGGCTCATATTTGGCATGAGTTCATCTCATGTATAGACAAACAAACGCTGAAAGTTTCATCCAAATCGGAGCACCTCGATACGACCTGTTACACATTGGTGAAAAACTCGCTCTTAAGAGTTGTTTTTTGCTTTTTATGAAATATACAAAAATCATCAAAAAAATACAAGAAAAGGGGATTAAGAAGGTAAGCGCATATGCTCCACGTTTTAAAGGGGATAAGGGAAATTCTCCACGGTATCCCCAAGTAAATTTAGTATAGAGTTGGATAAATTTTGAGAGCTCCTCACCTTGTTGTAATAGTAACGCCACCATCTCCTCGTGTCCCTCGCGGGCCGCCTCCATCAGCGGCGTGTACCCCTCGTCGTTGACCTCCTCGATGTTGGCGCCGCGCTCGATCAGCAGCATCGCCAGGTCGACGTGGCCACCGCACGCGGCCAGCGTCAGCGGCGACTCGAACGAATCGGTCGGCATGTTGACCTGGGCGCCGGAATCGAGCAGGAGCCGCGCCACCTCGACGTGGCCGTCCATCGACGCCTCCATCAGGGCCGTGTGCATCTCGTCGGTTTTGTGCTCCTGGTCGGCGCCCGCCTCCAGCAGGTACCGCACCATGTCCAGGTGGCCCTTGTAGCAGGCCAGCGTGAGGGCACTCTCCTTGAACTCGTTCGAGTGCGTGTTGATGCCGGCACCGTGCTCCAGGAGAATCTGCGGGGGAGAAGGGCGTTAGATTCGTGTCGAAGCCTTTCTAGGGAATGACGTTGAAGCGCACGAGACTTCATCGGACATCAGATAAGATCAAACTGGGGTCATCGCCCGAATCGGAACGCATTGACCGCAGAAGCTCCCCGACGAGGGAAACCTCAATGTGGCCGCATTCCGACTCCAGAGCTCTTCTCTCGGGTTCTAATCATTTGTCCTTGGTCGGTCTGAGAAGAAGTCCTGATGACAATCAATCCTAGCTCACCTTGGCCACTCCGACATGGCCGGCCGACGCCGCCTCCATCAGCGGCGTGTGCCCGTTCTCGTTGTGGTCCTCGACGTTGGCGCCGCGCTCCAGCAGCAGCCGGACCGCGTCCTCGTGACCGCCGGCGCACGCGTACATCAGCGGGGTGTTTCCAGTGGACGACTGGGCGTTCACGTCGGCATCGTGCTTCAACAGCAGCGCAATGATGTCCACGTGGCCGGCCGAGGCCGCTTCCATGAGGGGCGTGCAGTCGTTCTTTTGGCCGCGGTCTTCGACCTGCGCCGACATCGCCAGCAGAACCTGTTGATAGATAGACAAAGTGGGTTAGTCCAGTCCGCACGAGTCAGTTAGCAAAAATTGCTCACCTGGGCCAACTCGTAGTAGCCGGCGGAGCAGGCCAGCGACAGCAGCGAGTCCCCGTCGTCGGTGGCCTCGTTCAGCGAGTTGCCCTCGCCGAGGAGCCGCCGGACGGTGTTGACGTCGTTGTCGGTGCAGGCCGCCAGCAGCGAGCGCGAGAGCAAGCTGAAATTACGAAGAGCATTTCTGGAATGTGACAAGAGAAACGTCGAGGAATGTGTGGGTTTGGGTGGGAGGAATCGGGAATCGGGGAACCAGGTTTGAATGTGTGTGAGGAAGTGGGAGATAAAAAAGAGGAAAACAAAGAAGCAAAAAACGGTGGTCGTGTCAATGAAAACGGGTTGGCAACAATTTTTTTTTGTGGTGGGTTTTCAGGAAAAAAATATAACAAATTTTGGCGGTTCAAATCAACAAAAGAAAAAGAAAATTAAAAAAAAACGAGAAGAAAGTCCAAATACTTGGGAGTTTCTGGAATTCCTTCCCAGTTGGTGAAAGAGAAAGTTGTTTGAAGAAGGGGGAAGAAGGGGATCTCGCCCAGGACGAACGAAACTCGCACACACTTACTTCTTATCTCGCGGGCTGCCACCGCCTTCACTAGATCGCATGCGGGTGAGGGCTTGTGCTGCTTCGTCTGAAAGAAAAGAATAAAATATAGAAAATGAAGAAAAAAAAAAACATATTTTTATTGATGGTTTCAACAAAGATTTCTATATTAAATTAGATTTCCAAACCCGACACCTGTTCATTTCTTTGATTTTGTGCTCAAGGTGGCATTTTATTGTGGGAAACTTTGTTACGAAACATGTCAACAAATAATTTACAAAATGTCTGTGATCACACTACAACAAGCACTACAGTCCAGACTTGATTATCCGAAGCCTCGATTATCCGAAGGTTTGTATGGGACTTCGGATTGTTTAATCAAAACAAACAAAAAAAATCGGATTTTTTAATTTTTTTTTGTTTTTTGCATCAAATTTGACTTCTGTGATCCCATTTTAGTCAAATTTGAATACAGTAGTTGTTCGAAAACTGGGCTGAGAACGTAGCCCAGTCACCGAATGTTGCTCGTTGACTGGGCTGTACAAAAAATAACGAGGGGCCCACTGATGCATAATATTTTCCAGATGGAATATAAAAATAAAAGTTACTCAAATTTATTTACAATGCTTACTTTTCATATTTCTTTAATTGTAACTTAAAATTAAACAAAAGTTTGAAAAAAGTTTTTTTTTAGATATTGAATATGATTTTTGCATCCATTAACCCCTCGGTCATTTTGGTTTGTTTTGGTTTTTTGACGTTTGTCTGCTTTTTAACTGGGCTACTGTAGTTGATATCCTGATAAATCATAAAATACTTTTTTTAATCATTTCGTCACCGCTATATTGGACGCCATCTTGAATTTACAAATACTTAATTACTTTAGTGTAGTTTAGGGGTCAAACTTAAACACAATACACAAAAAAAAAACAACGAAAAAACAATTTTTTTTTTCGTGATAGTATTATCCAAAGCTTTGATTATCTTAAGTGATTTTTTTCCGATTCCTTTGGCAAATCGCATTCGCATTCGCATGGAGATAGTGATCTTAGCGGGTTGCAGACTGGATTTCGTCATGTATATGTGATGATTGTCCAGCCCAGGTTGCTTAGAAAGATTCCTTCGGTAAATCGAGTCTAAACTGTACATTTTTTTGTTGATAAACGTTAACTGTTAAAACCGAGCAAACAAGTCACTTTAAAAAAAAATACCTTGAATTATGAGCAAATGAAAATTCAACAAACTTTTGAAGATCCATCAATTATATACCCTGTTCCCAGAAGGCATCCAGGTTTGACAGGTTTATAAATTCAACTTATATTTCCCTTATTATAGACACTAACAATGTATTGAAAATTTCTACTTCTGATCGACGTTCGGCAACGTAGTAGATAATGATGAGGCTTTTCCAGAAAAAATGGCACTTTTTTATTCGGATTTTTATCAAAATAGGTATTTTTACTTATTTTATTTACTTCAGGATCTATTACACTACGGCAAACAGACAAACAAACTCGCACTTTTTGACAGTTTGCCTGCTTTGTTTGTTTGCCTGTATTTGTTTGAACAAACGTCAGCCTGCATACACTTTGCCTTGTTTGCGAGTATGGCAAACTGCCAAACACGAGAAAGGGCGAGTTTGTTTGCGGTAGTGTAATGGCTCCTTTAGCATATCTGTAATTGCTAAAAAAGATTTTTGCTGAATTTTCAGATCGAAGCCCGTCTAAAGAAAGGGTTGAGATTAAGAGGGTTAAATACTATTTTACCAGCGTCATATTGTTTACCATCATTATTATCACATTTCCATATAGGGGAAATATGCCCATTTTAATCACTCTAAGCCGTTCGACCAATTCTCATCACTTTTGCCGTTTTCCGCTATTAAATCAACATTTTAAGATGTATCAACAATAGAAAGTTGCTTGCTCACTTTTATTTGAGCTATTTATTACTTTGGAACAGTCAAAAACATTTTATGACAGCTGTAATTCATGATCAAAGTGCTGATAGGCCGATAATAGAAATAGGCTGAGAAAGGGTATAGTTCCCCTAATTTAAGAGTTTTGAAGGGATTATTTTCGAGCTTTGCTAAACTGAGATAGAAACGATTGTCCTTTTCTTATATTTTTGCTGTTTTCGAGATATCATCATTTTAACACCTAAATTTCCAAGCTTCCCAAAAAAGGCAAGTTTAACGTGTTTTCAGAATCTGTAAAAATACTTAAGCGTTAAATTTTAGAATTATAGCAAAAAATCTCAGAAAATTTTGCCTCATCTACAATCAAACTTACTTAAGAGGCAGTATTTGTAAATTCTGCTCGGTTTGTTCTAGAGGTCGTATCGAGGTGCTCCGATTTGGATGAAACTTTCAGCGTTTGTTTGTCTATACATGAGATGAACTCATGCCAAATATGAGACCTCTACGACAAAGGGAAGTGGGGTAAAACGGGCTTCGAAGTTTGAGGTCCAATAAACCTAAAAAATCTTAAAATTGCTCGCATTTCCGTAAAACTTCATCAATTTCAACTTTCGTAGATGCATTTGAAAGGTCTTTTGAAGCACTTAAAAATGTGCCATAGACATCCAGGATAGGTTTGACTTTTTCTCATAGCTTTTGCAAATTACTGTTTAAAATTGATGTTTTTAAAACCTTAATATCTTTTTGCAACAGCCTTCAACACCCATACTTCCATAGGTCAAAAGATAGGTAATTACATGGACTATAAGCCTACGGTAATAACTTTTTGGCCAATTGCAGTTTTTCTCATAGTTTTCCGATTTTTCTGCAACAAACATTTTACAACGTTAGTTTTTGCCCTGTAGGCCTCCATAGCGGCACTTTTTGGTCTCAATTTTGTCATATTTGGAATCCTCGGAAAATTTTACGTTAGTTAGAAGTATTGGAGTTGTAAATTTGATTGGAAAATTGTCTAAATGGCAATTGAATTAAAATATTTTTTAACAATTTGTTGGATTAGGGGTGAAACAGGTTTTCGCCTACTTGATACAGCATTTGACGCATTGATCACAGGGTAAACAAAATCAATTTCTTTTTTCAAAAATGTTTTATTTAATTATTTTTTTTTAAATCAAATTTACCACTCCAATACTTCTTACTAACGTGAAATTTTCCGAGGATTCCAAATATGACAAAATTGAGACCAAAAAGTGCCGCTATGGAGGCCTACAGGGCAAAAACTAACGTTGTAAAATGTTTGTTGTAGAAAAATCGAAAAACTATGAGAAAAACTGCGATTGGCCAAGAGTTATTACCGTAGGCTTATAGTCCATATAATTACCTATCTTTTGACCTATGGAAGTATGGGTGTTGAAGGCTGTTGCAAAAAGATATTAAGGTTTTAAAAACATCAATTTTAAACAGTAATTTGCAAAAGCTATGAGAAAAAGTCAAACCTATCCTGGATGTCTATGGCACATTTTTAACACCTAAACTACCATGCAAGCGAAAAAAGGCGAAGTCCAACTTCAAACAGCTGTATCTCGGCTACCTGTGGACGGATTTTCAAAATTCAAGAAGCAAAAGATGCGGACAGATCTCTAGTTTATTTTGCTTTTTGAAAAGTCAAAAACAGAGGCACTTACCCTAAGTTATTCCCAAAACCAACCAGGTAACTTTTTTTTAGCCCTCTATTTTCTAGTTGTTTTGCATTTTGGATCGAATGTTGAATGACAATTTGTTTAAAATTTTATCATAATGCAAGTTACAGTACAATTATAATACCCAATACCATATTGGACCGATCTGGACACATTGGGACCGGTTCCAGGTTCTCCGGTGAAACCCGGAATATCCCCAATTCCAGAGTATTTTCAAGAATTTTATTAGAGTGGCAATATGGGTATCAAAATTCAGCATTTTCAAAATCAAGCTCACTGATGACGCTGAAAACCATTTTGGACATATCTGGCCACTTTGGGACCGATTCCAGGTTCTCCGGTGAAACCCGGAATATCCCCAATTCCAGAGTATTTTCAAGAATTTTATTAGAGTAGCAATATGGGTATCAATATTCAGCATTTTCAAAATCAAGCTCACTGATGACGCTGAAAACCATTTTGGACATATCTGGCCACTTTGGGACCGGTTCCAGGTTCTCCGGTGGAACCCGGAATATCCCCAATTCCAGAGTATTTTCAAGAATTTTATTAGAGTGGCAATATGGGTATCAAAATTCAGCATTTCCAAAATCAAGCTCACTGATGACGCTGAAAACCATTTTGGACATATCTGGCCACTTTAGGACCGGTTCCAGGTTCTCCGGTGAAACCCGGAATATCCCCAATTCCAGAGTATTTTCAAGAATTTTATTAGAGTGGCAATATGGGTATCAAAATTCAGCATTTTCAAAATCAAGCTCATTGATGACGCTGAAAACCATTTTGGACATATCTGGCCACTTTGGGACCGGTTCCAGGTTCTCCGGTGAAACCCGGAATATCCCCAATTCCAGAGTATTTTCAAGAATTTTATTAGAGTGGCAATATGGGTATCAAAATTCAGCATTTTCAAAATCAAGCTCACTGATGACGCTGAAAACCATTTTGGACATATCTGGCCACTTTGGGACCGATTCCAGGTTCTCCGGTGAAACCCGGAATATCCCCAATTCCAGAGTATTTTCAAGAATTTTATTAGAGTGGCAATATGGGTATCAAAATTCAGCATTTTCAAAATCAAGCTCACTGATGACGCTGAAAACCATTTTGGACATATCTGGCCACTTTGGGACCGATTCCAGGTTCTCCGGTGAAACCCGGAATATCCCCAATTCCAGAGTATTTTCAAGAATTTTATTAGAGTGGCAATATGGGTATCAAAATTCAGCATTTTCAAAATCAAGCTCATTGATGACGCTGAAAACCATTTTGGACATATCTGGCCACTTTGGGACCGGTTCCAGGTTCTCCGGTGAAACCCGGAATATCCCCAATTCCAGAGTATTTTCAAGAATTTTATTAGAGTGGCAATATGGGTATCAAAATTCAGCATTTTCAAAATCAAGCTCACTGATGACGCTGAAAACCATTTTGGACTTATCTGGCCACTTTAGGACCGGTTCCAGGTTCTCCGGTGAAACCCGGAATATCCCCAATTCCAGAGTATTTTCAAGAATTTTATTAGAGTGGCAATATGGGTATCAAAATTCAGCATTTTCAAAATCAAGCTCATTGATGACGCAAAAAACCATTTTGGACATATCTGGCCACTTTGGGACCGGTTCCAGGTTCTCCGGTGAAACCCGGAATATCCCCAATTCCAGAGTATTTTCAAGAATTTTATTAGAGTGGCAATATGGGTATCAAAATTCAGCATTTTCAAAATCAAGCTCACTGATGACGCTGAAAACCATTTTGGACATATCTGGCCACTTTGGGACCGATTCCAGGTTCTCCGGTGAAACCCGGAATATCCCCAATTCCAGAGTATTTTCAAGAATTTTATTAGAGTGGCAATATGGGTATCAAAATTCAGCATTTTCAAAATCAAGCTCACTGATGACGCTGAAAACCATTTTGGACTTATCTGGCCACTTTAGGACCGGTTCCAGGTTCTCCGGTGAAACCCGGAATATCCCCAATTCCAGAGTATTTTCAAGAATTTTATTAGAGTGGCAATATGGGTATCAAAATTCAGCATTTTCAAAATCAAGCTCATTGATGACGCAAAAAACCATTTTGGACATATCTGGCCACTTTAGGACCGGTTCCAGGTTCTCCGGTGAAACCCGGAATATCCCCAATTCCAGAGTATTTTCAAGAATTTTATTAGAGTGGCAATATGGGTATCAAAATTCAGCATTTTCAAAATCAAGCTCACTGATGACGCTGAAAACCATTTTGGACATATCTGGCCACTTTGGGACCGGTTCCAGGTTCTCCGGTGAAACCCGGAATATCCCCAATTCCAGAGTATTTTCAAGAATTTTATTAGAGTGGCAATATGGGTATCAAAATTCAGCATTTTCAAAATCAAGCTCACTGATGACGCTGAAAACCATTTTGGACATATCTGGCCACTTTGGGACCGGTTCCAGGTTCTCCGGTGGAACCCGGAATATCCTCAATTCCAGAGTATTTTCAAGAATTTTATTAGAGTGGCAATATGGGTATCAAAATTCAGCATTTTCAAAATCAAGCTCATTGATGACGCTAAAAACCATTTTGGACATATCTGGCCACTTTGGGACCGGTTCCAGGTTCTCCGGTGGAACCCGGAATATCCCCAATTCCAGAGTATTTTCAAGAATTTTATTAGAGTGGCAATATGGGTATCAAAATTCAGCATTTTCAAAATCAAGCTCATTGATGACGCAAAAAACCATTTTGGACATATCTGGCCACTTTAGGACCGGTTCCAGGTTCTCCGGTGAAACCCGGAATATCCCCAATTCCAGAGTATTTTCAAGAATTTTATTAGAGTGGCAATATGGGTATCAAAATTCAGCATTTTCAAAATCAAGCTCATTGATGACGCTGAAAACCATTTTGGACATATCTGGCCACTTTGGGACCGGTTCCAGGTTCTCCGGTGGAACCCGGAATATCCCCAATTCCAGAGTATTTTCAAGAATTTTATTAGAGTGGCAATATGGGTATCAAAATTCAGCATTTTCAAAATCAAGCTCATTGATGACGCAAAAAACTATTTTGGACATATCTGGCCACTTTGGGACCGGTTCCAGGTTCTCCGGTGAAACCCGGAATATCCCCAATTCCAGAGTATTTTCAAGAATTTTATTAGAGTGGCAATATGGGTATCAAAATTCAGCATTTTCAAAATCAAGCTCACTGATGACGCTGAAAACCATTTTGGACATATCTGGCCACTTTAGGACCGGTTCCAGGTTCTCCGGTGGAACCCGGAATATCCCCAATTCCAGAGTATTTTCAAGAATTTTATTAGAGTGGCAATATGGGTATCAAAATTCAGCATTTTCAAAATCAAGCTCACTGATGACGCTGAAAACCATTTTGGACATATCTGGCCACTTTAGGACCGGTTCCAGGTTCTCCGGTGAAACCCGGAATATCTCCAATTACAGAGCAATTTCAAGAATTTTATTAGAGTGGCAATATGGGTATCAAAATTCAGCATTTTCAAAATCAAGCTCACTGATGACGCTGAAAACCATTTTGGACATATCTGGCCACTTTGGGACCGGTTCCAGGTTCTCCGGTGGAACCCGGAATATCCCAACTACGGAGTATTTTCAAGAATTTTATTAGAGTGGCAATATGGGTATCAAAATTCAGCATTTTCAAAATCAAGCTCATTGATGACGCTGAAAACCATTTTGGACATATCTGGCCACTTTGGGACCGGTTCCAGATTCTCCGGTGGAACCCGGAATATCTCCAATTACAGAGCAATTTCAAGAATTTTATTAGAGTGGCAATATGGGTATCAAAATTCAGCATTTTCAAAATCAAGCTCATTGATGACTTTGGAAATATCTGGCCACTTTGGGACCGGTTCCAGGTTCTCCGGTGGAATCCGGAATATCCCCAATTCTACAGTATTTTCAAGAATTTTATTAGAGTGGCAATATGGGTATCAAAATTCAGCATTTTCAAAATCAAGCTCATTGATGACGCAAAAAACTATTTTGGACATATCTGGCCACTTTGGGACCGGTTCCAGGTTCTCCGGTGGAACCCGGAATATCTCCAATTCCAGAGTATTTTCAAGAATTTTATTAGAGTGGCAATATGGGTATCAAAATTCAGCATTTTCAAAATCAAGCTCATTGATGACGCAAAAAACTATTTTGGACATATCTGGCCACTTTGGGACCGGTTCCAGGTTCTCCGGTGGAACCCGGAATATCCCAACTACGGAGTATTTTCAAGAAATTTATTAGAGTGGCAATATGGGTATCAAAATTCAGCATTTTCAAAATAAAACTCATTGATGACGCTGAAAACCATTTTGGACATATCTGGCCATTTTGGGACCGGTTCCAGGTTTTCCGTTGGAACCCCGAATATCCCCAATTACAGAGCAATTTCAAGAATTTTATTGGAGTGGCAATACGCATAACAAAATTTAGCATTTTCAAAATCATTCCAAAAAAATAATTTGAGTGTCAACAAAAAACTTTATTTTGAAAATGCTGAATTTTGATTAATTGGGGTTGTTCCGGGTTCCACTGGAGAACCTGGAACCGGTCCCAAAGTGGCCAGATATGTCCAAAATAGTTTTTAGTTTTTATTTTAATCAATGAGCTTGATTTGGAAATGCTGAATGTTGATACCAATATTGCCAATCCAATAAAATTCTTGAAAATACTCTGGCATTGGGGATATTCCTGGTTCTTCTGGAGAACCTGGAACCGGTCCCAAAGTGGCCAAATATGTCCAAAATGGTCTTTAGCGTCATCAATAAATGCTGAATTTGGATACCCATAATGCTCCCCCAATAAATTTCTTGAAAATACTCTGGAATTGGGGATATTCCGGGTTTCACCGGAGAACCTGGAACCGGTCCCAAAAAGGCCAGATATGTCCAAAATGGTTTTCAGCGTCATCAATGAGCTTGATTAGTGAAAATGCTGAATTTTGATACCCATATTGCCACTCTAATAAAATTCTTGAAAATACTCTGGAATTGGGGATATTCCGGGTTTCACCGGAGAACCTGGAATCGGTCCCAAAGTGGCCAGATATGTCCAAAATGGTTTTCAACGTCATCAGTGAGCTTGATTTTGAAAATGCTGAATTTTGATACCCATATTGCCACTCTAATAAAATTCTTGAAAATACTCTGGAATTGGGGATATTCCGGGTTCCACCGGAGAACCTGGAACCGGTCCCTAAGTGGCCAGATATGTCCAAAATGGTTTTCAGCGTCATCAATGAGCTTGATTTTGAAAATGCTGAATTTTGATACACATATTGCCACTCTAATAAAATTCTTGAAAATACTCTGGAATTGGGGATATTCCGGGTTTCACCGGAGAACCTGGAACCGGTCCTAAAGTGGCCAGATATGTCCAAAATGGTTTTCAGCGTCATCAGTGAGCTTGATTTTGGAAATGCTGAATTTTGATACCCATATTGCCACTCTAATAAAATTCTTGAAAATACTCTGGAATTGGGGATATTCCGGGTTTCACCGGAGAACCTGGAACCGGTCCTAAAGTGGCCAGATATGTCCAAAATGGTTTTCAGTGTCATCAGTGAGCTTGATTTTGAAAATGCTGAATTTTGATACCCATATTGCCACTCTAATAAAATTCTTGAAAATACTCTGGAATTGGGGATATTCCGGGTTCCACCGGAGAACCTGGAACCGGTCCCTAAGTGGCCAGATATGTCCAAAATGGTTTTCAGCGTCATCAGTGAGCTTGATTTTGGAAATGCTGAATTTTGATACCCATATTGCCACTCTAATAAAATTCTTGAAAATACTCTGGAATTGGGGATATTCCGGGTTTCACCGGAGAACCTGGAACCGGTCCTAAAGTGGCCAGATATGTCCAAAATGGTTTTCAGCGTCATCAGTGAGCTTGATTTTGGAAATGCTGAATTTTGATACCCATATTGCCACTCTAATAAAATTCTTGAAAATACTCTGGAATTGGGGATATTCCGGGTTTCACCGGAGAACCTGGAACCGGTCCTAAAGTGGCCAGATATGTCCAAAATGGTTTTCAGTGTCATCAGTGAGCTTGATTTTGAAAATGCTGAATTTTGATACCCATATTGCCACTCTAATAAAATTCTTGAAAATACTCTGGAATTGGGGATATTCCGGGTTTCACCGGAGAACCTGGAACCGGTCCTAAAGTGGCCAGATATGTCCAAAATGGTTTTCAGCGTCATCAGTGAGCTTGATTTTGAAAATGCTGAATTTTGATACCCATATTGCCACTCTAATAAAATTCTTGAAAATACTCTGGAATTGGGGATATTCCGGGTTTCACCGGAGAACCTGGAACCGGTCCCAATGTGTCCAGATCGGTCCAATATGGTATTGGGTATTATAATTGTACTGTAACTTGCATTATGATAAAATTTTAAACAAATTGTCATTCAACATTCGATCCAAAATGCAAAACAACTAGAAAATAGAGGGTTAAAAAAAAGTTACCTGGTTGGTTTTGGGAATAACTTAGGGTAAGTGCCTCTGTTTTTGACTTTTCAAAAAGCAAAATAAACTAGAGATCTGTCCGCATCTTTTGCTTCTTGAATTTTGAAAATCCGTCCACAGGGAGCCGAGATACAGCTGTTTGAAGTTGGACTTCGCCTTTTTTCGCTAGCTTGGTAGTTCGCGGGATAATATTGAGGATGGTAGTTTAAGTGTTAAGTGCTTCAAAGGACCTTTCAAATGCATCTACGAAAGTTGAAATTGATAAAGTTTTACGGAAATGCGAGCAATTTTAAGATTTTTTAGGTTTTTTGGACCTCAAACTTCGAAGCCCGTTTTACCCCACTTCCCTTTGTCGTAGAGGGCTCATATTTGGCATGAGTTCATCTCATGTATAGACAAACAAACGCTGAAAGTTTCATCCAAATCGGAGCACCTCGATACGACCTGTTACACATTGGTGAAAAACTCGCTCTTAAACTCTTACGAAAACAATTCATCAGATTGATCTAGATGACCATCGAGTGTCGAGCATCGGTTGCTGCGATCCCTGTCTGACATCGAAGTAACAAAGTAAACAGGGGCAAAATTGACAGACGCACCATTATTTTACGATTTGTTATTGTATTTAGATCAGGCAACGTCACGGTAGAATGTGTCCATTTCATTTTAGTAGGCCTTGATCTCCACATGGAAACTGACACCCTTCAAAAAATTTCTGAATCAAATCGCGATGTGGCGAACAACAACTCAGGAAGAGTTCAAAAATCCTCGTAAAAAAAGCTGCTGCAGCGTTTGCCACTTTCAGCATGTGCAGTCAACCACTAGCGAACCTGAAGTATCAGCGGAAGCTAGCTCCTTCCGGAAGCCCGGTGTCTACGAGCAAATGATGATTGACCACTACTTTCACACCCAAACGCAGATGGATTTCTCCGGCCGGAAAACGCTTGCCATGGTTCATCCGTTGGAGGAGTCAAATAGGGTTAGGTTTTTTTGTTTCCCAAATTAACTTTAATCAACATTTCAAGATTTTCATTTCAGGAAACCCTCTTCATACGTCGTCGTTCCCCAATCTCAATGCGCACGGCGGACGCCGTCTGTCGCTACTGCCGGCCCTTCCACCCGGACCGGTTCCAGCCCTCCTGCCCAACCTTCTCCCGAATCCACCACATCCCGCGCCGCGACTTTCCCTCGCCCCTCCCAACCTCCACAACCTATCAGGAAACCCTATGCCTCCCGGCAGCCCGCGTCCTCCACCGAAAGCTGTAACCGATTCAGCGATCTTACCTGCCGCTTCCAGCAGGGCTTCGAGGCGGGCCTTTTTGTCGTGGGAACCGGTCCCGCCGCCTCCACCACCACCGCCACCTCCGCCGCCCCCACCTTCGTGCTCCAGCTCCTCGTCGTTGTCCAGCAGGAACTTGCCCGCGACGACCGTGCTGCTGTGGATGTCGTCGTCGTCCTCCTCGTCGTCTGTGTTGCCGGAAGCAAGGAGAGTAAAATGCGTGTTGAATTTGACACTTTGGAATTAAAGGCGGGGCTAAATTTTGGCTCACCTTCGGAATCCTCATTGTCGTCGGCGTCGTTGTCGCAACTGTCCGACTCATCCATGTCGACGTCGTTCTCGCAGCTATCCGAACACTCCGTTTCTGGAATTTCGATCGATTGCTGATCTAGGGGGAATGAGTCAACCTGGAAGAAGCAGAAAACGTGAAAAAAAAGTTGAATTAGTAAAATGCATTCTTGTTTGGTGAAGAGGGAAACGACGAAGTTGCTTTTTTTTCCCCCCGGGACAATCTTTATCCTTGCCGCATTTTGTGGGGGTTTTGGGAGGAGGAAGGGATCAAGCAAAGAGGAGCAGCATTGCCATAGCACACGTACAAATCATCAATCACACACGAGCAAAATGGTAGAAAAAAATACACACATACATACTTAAAGAGCAAAAGTAGAAATGTCTTTAAGAGGTTAAGGTAGGGTTGCCAAACTCTTAGAAAATCTCCACGCTGCAGTGCTAAGAAAAGGACTCATTTAATCGCGTTGCTTTACACGTAACCCGACGAAGTGCCTTCCGATTCACGATTCGGAAATCTCATGTCCAAAGGCATATTTTCCACAAAAACCGTTTTAAAATACTATTTCAACACTAAAAACTGTAATATGTTGAAAACCTTCAATTTTAATTATATTGCAAATAATTTGGTGGTTGGTGCCTTCCTCACATTTACAATTTAATTCAACTCCGAAGTTGTCCTTATCCAGATTTGCATTGTTTCCAAATCAAGTTCCAGCACCGAAAAAGACTTGTTGAAAATAAGTTTATGAGTAAAAAAAAATCTTACACAGACTTTTCCAGAAAACATACAGACTATCATTTGAAGCAATGTGGCAACCGGGCGTTTCACCTCTGGCGCGACTCCCGCACGTAAACAAAAAGACCCGGCCTTTTGAGGTTATGCAAAAATCACTCTTTTTTGTATCTACATAAAACTTTTTCATGCCATAACTTTAAAAGTACTTCACTAAACAGAATAAAATTTAATAGGGTCTTAGGGGACCCCAAAACGAACAGAATAAGGTGGATCTGGCCAAAATTGGTTCAGTCAGGTCTGAGAAAATTGTGTGGAAAAAAATCATGTCTACACGCATCCCCACAGACATTTGTTCAGAATTTGATTCTGAGTCGATAGGTATACGTGAAGGTATATCTAGGAGGTGTATTTAAGAAGTTCATTTTTCGAGTGATTTTATAGCCTTGCCTCAGTGAGGAAGGCAAAAAGGTTTAAAAAATACCGTATTTTGTAAAAATATGAGTATTTGATATGAGAAACCAGCAAACAAAAATAAATAAATCTGGAGTTTTTTTTTTGAAAAGGTCCAATAAACCAAATTTTCAGTTTTTGCTTTTTGGGTGTTTTCAATACCCCTGACTCAAGGCGGTTTCAAAAACACCCAAAAAGCAAAAACTGGAAATTTGGTTTTTTGGACCTTTTCAAAAAAAAAAACTCCAGAAATTTAAAAGAAACTCCGTATTTAAAAGATAAATGTCCGTGCAAGCCACAAGAAAGAGAAAATATTGACAACTGAAAAGTTTTTTTTTTTTGTTGAATCCAAAGGACCGTTCAGAGAGGCATTCATCGAGATAGAAAGAATATCGAGGAAGGAAGAAAACTAAAGAATTCAGTTGGCAGGGCTTGAAGAAACATCCATAAATTTAGTAACTTTGAGATAACGAAGATCGGCTTTATTATGTAACAGTTTAAGTATTTAACACTCAAATTGTCAAACTGAAACAAATCCTTCAAAATTACGCGTTGTCTTATTTTTGGTTGTTGGGCAAAAGTATGACCCCTAATCTACCCTAAACTATTTTACTGCCCATGTTCGCATAAATGTCCCTTATGCAAAAACAACACGCTGAGAAAAACGTATTTGAAGTTTGTCCGGAAGTTTTCACGAAAAAACTGAATTTCCTCCTGATTTCTAGAACAAAGTACTGGATGTTGAAGGCTTTTCTGAAAGATCTTACAATTTTGAACCAAACTGCATCAATAACTTAAAAATGATGAAAATGCATTTGGAACATTTATGCGTTCAGGGGGGAAAATGCATTTTTTAAATTTTTAATTTTAGGCAAAACCACATTCAAATTTAACTGAAATTGGGTCGCAGAACTCGAATTTGATGTTAAAAGTATGAAAATAAAAAACAAGAATTTTTTTTTGTTTGTGATTGGATTATCCAAGGCCTATACAAACCTTCGGATAATCGAAACTTCGGATAATCAAGGCTTTGGATAATCGAGTCTGAACTGTATTTACTTATAGGGTTAAATTAATATTTAATATGACAGAGGAAAAATAAATAAAATAAAATCAAGCTAAGACATCACTGCAAAATTTAAATAAATGAAGTTAAATAAGTCAGATAGGCTTTTTTGCACTTTTTTTTTTGAATAATTTATTTCGGTTAAATTTTGAGATTTTCTAAAATGATTTACACAATCAATACATCTCCTGGCAACCCTGTTTGCCCAGCCAACTCTAAGAAAAAAGAACCCAATAAGATTCCTATCGTTTCGCTGCAGACCAACCCCGTCTTCTCTTTCCTATTTGTAAGAGGAAACGTCATTCGAGGACACATCCCTCCACCCTGTGCAGCGGACTGGCAAGCGTTAAGGGATGGATGCAATTTTGGATGCAGCAGCCACTTTTATAGCAACTTTCTTTACGACCGAATGCGCTGTTGCTCCAAAGAACCCCCGCGAGGGGTTCGACTTCTTCAACCAGGTTAAGGGAGCGGTTTCTGAGTGGGCAGAGGACGAGACGAGAGGATCCATCGCGAAAGTTTCATGACGGATCTACTGCTTTAAAATTTAAGTTTGCGTGGAGGAATTTGAGGACGGACCCCTCGCCTCACAACGCCGGTGGAAAATGGGGTAAAATTAACGAGACTCATTTTTATTCTTTGCTTTCAGGGGGGTGCTCCTGGTTCGGGATAACTCTTTGTTCTTGTCTGTGGACGTGACGGTTTTGCCGCTCACTGATGATGATGCAACATAATTTTCATTGGTGAAAACGAGTGGTGTTGGAGCATTTCAACGAGGAGGGTAATTTAATCAAAAGAATGAAAAAAAAAACAACTTGGGTAAAAACTTTTTGTCAAGTTTTTTGAAATGACACTTACGTCACATTGTATATAAAAAAACTATTGTACCTCAAAATGTGCCGTAATAGTTAACAATTTAAGGTTTAACTACGATTTCGTAACTCTTATATTAATGACAATTATAGAGCATAAGAAGTTAGCTGCTAACTTTTATGAAAAAGTGGCGTAACCGACAAATTTTTTTTTACGATCTTCATTCAGAAAATTTTTAAATATTTCGAACACAGTCGTAGTATTTGAATCATTTGACATGTTTGATCATAATCTCATCCTCAAAAAGAAGCGCCACATAAAAGTTTGTTATAAAACAATGTTCACGACTTTCTCCCTCGTGAATATTTTTGCAGTGCAGCTTGAAAAAGGGTGTGGATACTGGCGGTATTTATTTTCAACGGATTCTTTCTGCAAACACCGTTGTTTTTCAACAGATATTCGACGTCGTCAACATGCTTTCTTGTCACAATCGCATTTATTTTCATTTTCATTTTTAATTTTAGGGTTGAATTGTTTTTAGCACGTTTTTTTTATAATTCACTAAATAACGATTGCGACAAGCACGTCGTAACACGACAAACTGCGTTTGGCAAGCGCCACCTCGAGCAGAAGAGCAAAAAAAAAGGCGAGCTCTCAACCAGCAAAAGGAAAATCAATAAATATAAGGTGCTCATCAGCTTCAGTGGTGTGGTGGTGGCAACAGAAGGATGACGGAGCGAAATTTGATGAGGACAACATAGAGAAAGAAGAAAAAAACAATCTCACTTGAGGGCAAAACTTTTAACAAAACAAGTGCAGTGCAAAAGTTTAGAGGTTAGAAGGGAGAGCAAAAAAAATGTTGCGTAAAATCACACAGCTTTCATGCAACTAACGTAAACTAATTACTTTGAATTTCCTCTCTTTCACTTGGCTCCGCTCTCTCAGTGGTAGTTTGAAATTAAATTAATATGTAACTTTGAATTTGAGAGTGACGATGGTTGACCCTTTGGCGGAAACATCGCCGTCGTCACTTGCATAAAACAAAGTGACGCGCGTTAAACTGACAAATTGAAGTTTGAACCCATTGTGGAGAACAAAATAGAGAAATTTAGCTTAAAACAAGGAAGCTAAATTTAAACAAAGTGTCCACGTGGTTTATGGATGGGCCCCAATGCAAAAGTTTACAAGTTCATAGTTGTTTTTACAATTATAATTAGACCCACTTGTCGAGATATCGCGGAAAAGTAAAATAAAAAAATACACATTTACCATGGTATAATTGTTCAAAATCTGTGGTTTATGTAATATTTTACTGACAAAGACTTTTTTGTTTGAAGATGTAAAATTTTGAGGTGCGATATTTTACTTCCATTTTCATGTACTTTTACGTCAAATTCTGTGTTAAGATGTAATTTTTTTTCACGTTTTTTTTTGTAGAGAATTACTGTAACATAGGTGTAGAATCTTTGATGAAGTGAAAGTACACATAGAAATGTAATTTTACACATTTGTCTAGGTATTGTAATATTACTATGATAAATGTAATATTTACTTTAATTTATTTCACTGTGGAGCAAGCATGTGAGCAGATTCGATTTTTTTTTTTGTATTTTTTAATCCGACTGAAACTTTTTTGGTGCCTTCGGTATGCCCAAAGAAGCCGTTTTGCATCATTAGTTTGTCCATATAATTTTCCATACAAATTTGGCAGCTGTTCATACAAAAATGATGTATGAAAATTAAAAAATCTGTATCGTTTGAAAGAATTTTTTGATCGATTTGGTGTCTTGGGCAAAATTGTACGTATGGATATGGACTACACTGAAAAAAATGATACACGGTAAAAAAAAATTTGGTGATTTTTTATTTAACTTTTTGTCACTAAAACTTGTTTTGCAAAAAAAAAAAACACTATTTTTAATTTTTTGATATGTTTTAGAGGACATCAAATGCCAACTTTTCAGAAATTTCCAGGTTGTGCAAAAAATCTTTGAGCGAGTTAGGAATTTTTGATCAATACTTATTTTTTTCAAAAAATCGAAAAATTGGTCGCAAAAATTTTTCAACTTCATTTTTCGATGTAAAACCAAATTTGCAATCAAAAAGCACTTTAGTGAAATTTTGATAAAGTGCACCGTTTTCAAGTTAAATCCATTTTTAGGTGACTTTTTTGAAAATTGTCGAAGTTTTTCATTTTTTTAAATTAGTGCACATGTTTGCCCACCTCTGAAAAAAAAATATTTTTGAAAAGCTGAGAAAATTCTCTATATTTTGCATTTTTGAACTTTGTTGATACGACCCTTAGTTGCTGAGATATTGCCATGCAAAGATTTAAAAACAGGAACATTGAAGTTTTCTAAACAAACAACACACCATTTTCTAATGTCGATATCTCAGCAACTAATGGTCCGATTTTCAATGTTTAAATATGAAACATTCGTGAAATTTTCCGATCTCTTTGAAAAAAATATTTTCAAATTTTTAAAAACAAGACTAACATTTCAAAAGGGCCAAACATTCAATATTACGTTTATTACTAATGAATAAACTTTTTTTTTCGACACAAAAATTCTACACAGTTTCAGACACAGGTAGTGTTATCATGCTTTTAATGTTTGAAATGTTTTAATGTTTAGTGGAAAATTTAAATACTCAATAAAAATCGAAAAAGATTTTTCCGACCTTTTTGTTTAAACAACACATTTTTAATTTAAACCTAATTTTAGAAATTCAAAACAATGACTTCTACAAAAAAAAAATCATTCGAAACCCAAGCATTACTTCACCGAACAACAAACACAGCAATATGGCACTGGATGGAATCGACCACCGTCAGGGTATGGCCAAATTCGCGATTCGTGGGAAAATCGCACCAACAAATCGCAAGCAACACCCTCTTCGATACAGAAAACCAAACGTTTGCTAGCAGCAGTTTGACAGGATAATTGACCGTAATTGGACGGTTAGAGACAAATGCAGATTACGGTTGAGGCAACACTTAGTGGGACGGAGGTTTCTAACGTGTTGCAACGATTAAAACGCCGATGTAACTGATTTGCAATTTAAAAGTACAAAGTGAAAAGGTTGAACAATTTTATGGTCGACTATGTTACATATGTGAAATTACACATGAAAAGATGTAATTTTACATGTTTCTCTGTAAAATTACACTGAAGTTGTGACGTCGATCAAGGACGAAGCTGGCAACCCTACTGGAGCAAGCTTAAGCCAAAGGGCCAAATAATCGATCTGACATTCAAATTATCGCACATTATCGTCACACAAGCCCGGATCGTGTGTCATGAATGGTGGTGCCGTGAGTGTCGTTATGTTGTTATGAATGCCACTGGCATAATCCATTTTTATAACCACATTAATATGGCAAACTGAGGGTTACTTTTTGCTCGGAGTGTGATTTTTCTATGTTTTTTTTTCCTCGGGGGAAATTCATGAATCACGTAATTCGGTTTTTTCGATCATTTTTCGCAAAACTTTCATAAATTTCAATTAGGTGATCATTTTGTCAAATTTCACCTTAATTCAATTTCCCAAGTACGACCAAGTGAGCAGTGGCCGGAAGTGACCAGTGAAAGTGACGGATGGGAAGCTCTCTCGTGTCTCTGCCACAGCCACAACAATGAGCGAAAACAGATAGGCAAGGGGAGGCAGCTACTAATAATCATGACTTCCTCTCACGCGACACACTCCTCACAGAGCACGCGGTTTATGGATTAGCGGTGGCAATGGCACTTTTGACTGTTGGTACACTTTTTTGTTTATGATAGAAATTGCTATTTAGTCGTCTTCATGTAAGTGCGAAATAAACACTCGTGTTGACACTCTGAGCGTTTTTGTGATGTGCACGCTTTGTAAATTTCGAGCCAATTTTGCTGAAAAATTCTCGCATGGATAAATTTGTCAAACATTAAATCGACATTGAATCTTTTTTATTTTCGACGTTCGCTTCACGAAAACATTCAATAAATTCAAGACTAATGTCATTTCCAACCTTGCTCCACAAATGAGACAATAAAACAGGCGGTCCCAACGAGAAACCCAAAACCGACGCCGTCCAGCAGCAGAGAGATTTACGAAAACAATCAACCCAAACCCTCCTCCCCCTAACCGGAGCCAAAACGTGAATTGTTTTACAACTACCCACTACTATACAATGCTCCCGACCGCGGAAAGAATAATTGCTACCGGCCACAAAAGCGTTTGTGCCAACTTCCCTCCCTGGATGTATGCAATGTACACCTACACCAGCACACACACACACACACACACACACTTAAATGCGTTTCCTCGAATTTTTCAGCACGGTCCCGATCGATTGACCTTTTGTGAAAGGTGCATTGTGAAACGGAGAAATTTTTCGAAAAAAGTTTATTTTAATAAGAAGTATGGCAACCCTGTTTATCGATTTGAGCACATAGATGAAACTTACTTTAATTTTTATAGCTGAATGGCGGAAGTTTTGAATTTAGGCCTAGGTTTTTCCATTGAATAATCAATATTGAACATCTGGCAACCCTGTCTAATGATGCGAGTACTAGAGTGAAATTTATTTAACTTTGATGGGTAGAAGTCACTAATTTCAAATTAATAATTGTCGTATGGGAGGCATTCCTATTTCTGGCAACTATTTAATGGAATGCACACTAGAACTGAGATGATTCAAATTTGGCAACCCTGGTTAATGCTATGAGCACCTAAGAACTGTTAAAATCGTGCTTGCCATTTCATTAGGGCACACAACTTTTGTAAACAAGAGTGTGTCTCTTTCACACCTTATGTAAACTGTCATTTGAGTGAAAGAGATACACTATTGTTTACAAAAGTTATGTGCCCTTTTGAAATGTTAGGCTCCAAATAAAGTTTATTAGACGGATGTCCTTAATTTTGCATGTAGTGTTATCTAACTTTACAACGTTTTGTAGGTATTTTACTGAGTTCTTTAAATAAACTGTTAGTCGTTCATTTTGAGCCCAGATTCGTATCGAAATATATAGCAATATACATCTGGCAACCTTTCTTAATTATATAAGCACTTAAATGATGTTCACATAATTTTTTATGCACGGATGTCGCGAATTTTGCATCTAGGATTTTTTCGCCGACCTAAAATCCCAAACCGCGCAAAATCCACGCCATATAAAAAAATATCGCGACCAACATTTAAGAAATTTTATTTTTTAATGAAGAAAAACTAAGAAAGTATTTGATTAAAAAAAAACTCGTTTTATGTTTAAAGGCTCCAAAAGAATGAAAGCAATAAATCCATTTTAAAAAAATTCCTCAAGAGACGGTCAAGGCAAGGGTCATGAAAAAAAATCTTCAAAATAGAAAATACAATAAAATTTAACTTCAAAAATATAACCTCAAAATTAAATCAAAATCGAAACATTTCGAAAGTCTAACTATTCAAAATCTAAGAATTTTTATACAGTTTGTAATCCAAAATCCTCGCTAAAATTTCACTCTGAAAGAAATTTTATTTCCGATATTCAAAATAATGTCTTCTCATAATTTCAAAATCTCTTACATAAAATAGGACTTCAAAAATTGTGGAATTCAAGAATTTAAGAACCAAGCATTTAAAAATAGAAACATTTAAGAATTTAAGAATTTAAGAATTTAAGAATTAAGAATTTAAGAATTTATAAGCTTAAGAATACTAAAATTATTTTAGATTTGAGATTTTTTCTATATTGTTTTGAATTTAATATTTTTTAGTTTTCAAATTTTGATTTTTTTTAATCTTCAAATTTTTGATTACCCAAATTTTTGATATTTTAAATTTCAGATTGCTAAAATTTTGAATTTCAAAATTTCTGATTTTTTAAATTACGATTTTAGAAATTTTAAAAAATAATATGTATTTTGATTTTTTTTGTTATTATAAAAACTATTAAAACAATTTTTTTAGAATTTTTGAATTTCTGAAGCTTTGAATTTGGAATGTTGTGATCTTTTTATTTTAGCCAAAAATGTTTAAATTTAGAAAAAAAAATATTTCTACCGATTAAATTCCATTCCAAAATTCGAAAGTGGGGGCCAGCTTCTGTTACGTCCAATCAAGCTCCTATTTGGCGCCCACCAGAACAAGCCCCAATAATAGTTTTTGTTACACATTCTAATGTCTATATCTTCGGGAAAAGTTTGTAATATTTGATTTACAAGATTAAAAATTGAATGAATCCAGTATAAATTAAAAATAAATAAGGTTAAAAATCATTACTCAAAACTCAAAAGAAATTAAATATTCAGAGCCGGAGATGTTAAGAAATGACAAGAAACATATAAAAAATAATTTCTACATAATCTTCATCTTCATTTTTCGACGTTTCGTACTTAGAAAATAAAAACAAACATTTTCAGAAGAAAATTCAATTAATAAAAATTATGAAATTCTTGCACTCAAAGGAAAAAACAAATTATCGTTATTCCTGATAATATTTTTCTTAATAAAAAAAAAAAAAAAACGGAATCGACGTAACACCTTATAATGTGGCCCTCTTAAACCTTGCGATTTCGTCAACGGATCCACAGGTGTGTATCGTTCTTTTTGCGACAAGACTCCGCCTCCCGGGTCTCCTAAGTGTGAAGGTATGGGCACGGGGAGAGGGCACCGAATACCTATATTTACACTTAGAATTTTTTGCGTCCGCCCCGGGATTCGAACCGGCGACCTCTGGATTGTGAGTCCAGTGCGCGGTCCGATTGATCCACACAGGCAGACATTTTTTTCTTAATAACTTGAAAGTAATTCTATCTCTCTCAATTAATTTATTTATCAAAATTGCCATCCGCGCGAAATCCGCACCTGAGCAAAATTAGCCAGCAAATCCGCGCCAGATCACTTTTTAGTTATTTCACTGAGAGAATTGAAATTACCATTGAGGAGAATAAGTTTAAAATCGTACAACCCTGTCAAATGAAACGAGCACCTAAGTGAATGTCGTAAATGTTGAATCCAAAACTAACCTCATAGTGTGAATTTGCACTCTAATTTGAAGTAAAGAGCATGAACTTATAATTTTGTGGAATAATTAAAATTACACGAAAGAGATGTAAATTTACGTATGATTTTTGAAAAGCAAAAAAAAGTTAGATTGTTACCTCCTTTTCCATTTAAATGTACATTAATTTATGTGAAAATTGTGAAATTACATAAAAGGGATGTATATTTACACATGTTTAAAGGTATCAATAACACGCAAATTCTCTGACACAAATCTGTCAAAATAGTAAAATTAGCATTTTCAAAACGAAGTTCCGTTCATGGACATGCTACGTTTGAAGGGGTTTGACCACATTCATCATTCGAACCTTCCGTTTTTCGCGTTTACTACAACGTTTCAGACCGGTATTATACACACAAAAAAATATTTGCGAATGTTACATCATTTATGATGTAACACTTTTGCACATCATTAAACATTGAAATTTAAATGCAATTTGATGTAAATTTGCAACAAATTATATGTTAAAACATTATTTTACGTGTGATTCAACCGTTTACGTCGAATCTCATGTTTACATCAACTGAATTTACATGTGTTTCATTTTTTCCGTGTCGAGTAAATTCACATATTTTTTTTCTGTGTAGGTACTGCTGCCGGTCGAAGGGCGCACTCTTCCGGGGGTTAGACCGCGGGGTACTTAATTGGAGGGGTGGGTGGATGGTTGAGTACCAAGACCTAGGAAATTGATAGCTTTCACCGCGGGCGGGGCTTACTGTCCGTCGTCGATGTCGTGGCCGAATTGTGAAAGTGAATGAATTTAAAACTTTTGCCTCAATTAACCCTCAATGATTAAAAAAAATAAATCAGAAAAAAAATATTTTTAATATTCAAGTTATAAAAATTATTTTGAAATGCTTTTTCTTAAAAAAAACAATCGGATGATATTTGTGCGAAATTACACATAGTTAAGTACAGGGTTGAAAGCAAAAGTTACATGCACCATTTAAACCTCCAACTTTCGTTGCGAATCGATCACCAGAGGTCAGTCACGACATCAGTTGTGGTCGTTGTGCCTCGA
This sequence comes from Culex pipiens pallens, assembly GCF_016801865.2. NCBI lineage: Eukaryota > Metazoa > Arthropoda > Insecta > Diptera > Culicidae > Culex > Culex pipiens. Next base: position 128,451,001 of record NC_068937.1, read on the forward strand.
CAAATGAATTAAAAAATGTAATCATAGCTGAACCAATTGTTAGAAAGTTGCACTTTTTTCGCATTTTAAGGCATACCACAACATTGATTATATCTTGGAGGAAATATCGGCACACATCTCTATTGTTTAAGTGTTTAGTTTTATTATGATTTGAAGTTAAATTTTAATCATACAAATATTAACAAACTCATACAAAAGTTGATTTGATTTTGTCAAAAATTAACATATTCAGAAGTGTTTCTTTTCGAAAATGTATTTAAAATGTAATGTAATGTAAAATTTAATTTAAAGCAAAATTTAAATTCAACATTGAGTTAAAAAAAAGTGAATTAGTCCTGAGTTATTTTAAATTATTTAGCTGAGAGAATGTAGATGTGCATCTAGAATATTTAAAGAATTCTAAATATAATGAAAATATCGGCACACATCTCTTTAATTTTGAAAAAAAAATAATGGTTTGATTAACGTTTTTGTTATAAGAAATACTATGCTTACTACATTTAAAAATGTTTTGACCTACTATCACATTAAACCTGGTTAAAATGTTGTTAACAAGCAAAAAATTGTTATGTTTGCAAGCAAAATCTTAGTGGGCAACAAACTCGACTCTCACAACTATGTCAACACAAAAGAACATTAACAAACAAAAACAGCTCAACATTCAAGGCTTTTTTGTAAATAAAATTTTACACTGAATTAAAACGCTGCTTCGTTTTCTTTCTCACTCTCGCACGTTTTCTCCGCTGTCATTCTCCAGATTCTGCCGCGGGCTGTCAAATGCGCTGTCCAAGGCCAGAGAACTGTTTGAGGTGTTATTTGGTGTCAAATGTACGAAAACAAAACAATAAAACAATGTTAGGAAAAAAACAAAAGCACACAAATAATGTAAACAATCAACAAATAATGAACGAAACGTCAAATTAGACAAAAATGTTATGATTTTTTCTAAACAAAAATGAAAAATGGTTAATTTGGAACAACAAAAAGAAATATCAACAAAATAGAACAAACAATAAAAAAAGGGTGACACTCGTGACGGCGACTCAACTTACCAGCAAATCTGGCCTTAGGCAGAGACAAGCCAGCAGAATCTGGGGACGAGAATCGGAAAAGTGAAAGAGAAAGAGAAGAAGAAACCGGAAGAGAAATGTAAACACACACAAGATGTGCGACAAGAACGTGATAAAAACGACCAACTGGGGACATTGACAAACACAGACACACCAATAGAGTCGCACACGAACACGTTCAAACAGGGTGGAAATAATTTAAATTCCGATAGGCTCGACATCAATTGACGCAGAAACAAGGCAACAGAATGAGTTCAATTATTAGGCAATTGATGCGTTGCGAAGGGATTCTACTATCTTAGTTGGGTGAATAAATCTATTCATTGCTGTTCACATCTTTTTTACAACTGGATATGTTTTTTTAATAAACAAATATTGAGTAGAGTTTTAATATGATAACTTATTTACTACTCCAAAAAGTGGGGTGAAATCACGCCTAACATCTCTACTTTCTCTCAAACTTCACAGAAGCTGGATAAGAGGTTAGTTCCATGACATCTTGATATTTTTATTATAAATTTTAGAGATTTTTTTTCTGAAAATAATAATAATAGAATTACGGCTCACATCTCTTGGAATCAATATGGAAGGGAACATTTTTCTATCATTTGATTTTAATATATCTCTCTGCTCAAATTCTAGAATGATTACCAAGACAGCAACATTTTTTGCATTTTGCACGCCTCACATCTCCATTTTTTTATTTCTCGATAGGGGCGTTATATATCGTACTGCAGTTTTTCTATATTTTTTAAAACGATAAGTTAGAGATTTTGTTTTTATTTTGAGTGGGATGATATAATCACGGCTCACATCTCTCAAGATTACAGTTGATCAGCTCAATATTTAAATATCAATGGTTGGTTAAAACTTTGATTTTTGTTGCTTTTTTAAATGCTCGACTAAAAGGAAATATTAATTGTTCAACCAACCTTGCAGTGAACCTTTCTAAAATTTAGTTTTTTTTGCTGCAAAGCCTAAACCCAGAGATGAGCGGAGCCTCGAAGTATCTTTTGGCTTCTCAAGTGTTGTTGTTGTTAAAGCTTACTTGTGGGTGTGCAGCACACCGTTTACAGACCAAAGGCACATACCACAAATCGCGCAACTTGATGAAATTCGCGATGGATGCGAGGAGGAGGAAAAACAACAATCAAACGAGAGTACTGCTGCTACCTCAACCTTTTTTTTGTGTTGTTTGAAGTCTCTTTTCTCTCTTTCTAACACATACACTCTGCAGATCTCACTCACACCAGCTCGCCTTCAAATGTGTGTTGCAAAAATTTGCGAAAGTGTCGATTTTAAATGAATAGGTAATTTCGCGGAGTTTTTTTTTGTGCGCTCCACTCTCCGTATATTGTACATGTATATTGCATTAGACTTTGTTGTTGTTGTTGGAGTAGTTCGGGTCGGCTCAACAACTCGGCCGAAACTACAGGTAAAAACGACTAATGACAACGAAGAGGAGAAACGCTCGCCAAGAAGAAATAGCAGAGCGATAAACGCCGCACCACATTTCTTGAGTTTCGTCTTGCACTCGAGCCAAAGAGGTAATTTCCTATATTGAATGATGCCTTGGACGAGTACTAATACTTTGATAACTGATGAAGAATGGCGAACGATCAATTTTTAGAACCTGGTTCGGTTTCAAGGAGGAAACACAGCTGACTGGTTGGCAAAGATAACCTCAGTCAACGTTCAAAATTTTCAAAATTGCTAGCATTTTGGAGCTTTGCATAAAAATTCAAGTATAATAGAGATGTGAGTCGTCACCAAACCTTATGATACGGAAGTGTGGTAATGGTAGGATACCTTGATGCTTTCGAAAAATAAATTTAATGCTATTTTTTTACTAAAATAGAGATGCGAGGCGTCATATACAACTTGCTAGTATGCAAATATTGTAAGAGTAACCTCCGTCGAATCTCAACATAAAAACATATATTTTAGAATTTAATAAGGAAATCTAAAAAGAGATTTGTGTCGTTGTGTATAACCTTCTAGTATGCATTTACATTGCAGATTTGATTGATGTCGACTGAAAAACTATTGGAGACGAATAAAAAAAATCAGAGATGTGAGTCGTTTACTAAACTCTGTTCTGCCTAAAACAAATTAAATTTTTTAAACAATTTTTTAACGCAATGCTTTAAGTTTATCCTCCCATCATCGTCATCGCCAGGCGATGATCTAAGCCAGTGAGTCCAGCGAGTATGACGCGGAACGTGCTAATGTGACGCAAACCAAAAAAAAAAAAAAATAATAACGCTGCCCAAGAATGATCAACAAACGGAGCGATTCGTTTAAGCCGGTCAGGCCAAGCCAGCTTTCTTTGCACAGCCGAGGCAGCAGGGTTCAACGAGATATGATGCCCTCGTGCCACTTTGAAGCTGTACGAGTGTGTGCACAAGTGCGGTGAGCACTCCCCTCTTATGACTTTTCAATATCGGGTGTATTGAGGTCCTGTTTTGGTTTGGGGATGCCAGCCGTCAAAATTGTGTGCTTTATTATGTTAAATTGCACCTAATAACATTTGTTACGATTTAAAATGCAACGCAGTTTTAGAAAATAAAGAAAATGATATAAATATTATAAGAGATGTGGACCGTCACCAACTCTCACATCTCTGTTTTAATGTCTCGGTTGTAGATGCCTGGAATTAAACGTTTTCCAACATTGGTTTCAGCCAAATCAACCTAAACATTTTGTCCGGAAAAACTCAGCATGACGGCTCACATCTTTTGCGAATTATCTTCCAAAACAAATCCTCTGCCTTTTCCCCTTTGATCGAATTTACTTCCAGAGGAACGCGGTACTCTTTGGGGACGCCCTTGGGTGATAAAATTGGTAATTTATTACCGATTGCTGCTGTGCTTCGTGTGCGAAACATTCCACAAACAACCCTTTCGACCACAACCACGTCTGTCCCTTTACTCCGCGTGTAATGCAGGTGTTGTTTTTTTTTTTGATTCGGAGAAATCTCTGGTCGAACCGATGGGTGAGAAATTTCGAAAAGATTGTTTGTTATGGGTGTACAACATTTTAAAATGTTAAAAAATATAAAAATTTGAAAAAAAAATCATTTTTCAAAACAAACTAAAAAAATACGTGATTTTTATGGGTTTTGTTAACCTTTTTCATCGTCTTGTTGTCAGCGGAGAGAGTCTTAAGGAAGGAAAGAACATGCCCAGAATGCTGACGGGTACTCCCTCGAGACTGACGACGCCGCTGGAGAAGTTGAGTGGGGTGGGGTGGGGTTAGTAGTTTGCATCGTGAACTTCTGACAGCTATGCAGTAATTTCTGGATGCCATTAAAAAGTTTATCTGCTTTTCTGTTTTTTTTTATGCTGAGATCATTATTTGAAATTTTTTAGGAAATTTAAAAGAATTCAACATTTTGAAAAAAACAGCAATTTGATGGAGATAAATAGAATTTTTCCAACGCCAGAGATGTAAGCCGACATTCACTTTTGTTTAACTTTTAATGAACGCACCCCCTCCAATTATCCCTAATAATAACGTGTAGACCCGTTATCATTATCGCGCCGAGCCTCGTCGGGGCTCGAGGGTGGCAAGGCATGAGTCACCGGACCGCGTGGCGATGGCTTTTGCGTGTTCTGACCTTAAGGTCGCACCGCAGCACACGATTCCCGCGGGGGTCTACGCGGCCATAATTTGCATGATTTGGAGCGCGGTAGGGAAAGGGAGAGAGAGAGAGTCGCTACTGGGGTTCTGAAGGTTCGGGGTTTACCTTGAGATATAATTTAAATATTTTAGGGAAATTTGGATTTTGTTTGGAAAGAAGAACATAGAACATTTGATGAAGAATCACAGGATTTGCCATAAAAATAGTTTTCTTACTTTTTTTGTGTAACGTAATGTTACATATCGAGCAGATGCGAGCAGCTATTCTAAAACTAAAACGGCTTTTCATGTTGAAGGATGGTATGATATTACATGATTCCTGACAACAAGATGAAATAAAGGGTAGTGTCATTTGAAATCTTTTGAATTCATGTTCATTTCATTTTTTAAATAAACTTAATTACCAATTAAGTAATATAAACATTCAAAGAGATGTGAGCAACCATTGAATCCCGATTATTAAGAAAGTATTGTTCTAGTTTGTAATTTGTACCATTATTTCCTAAATAATTATGTATGTTTTTGGAAGTTGGATTTGTAATTTATGGAGTTAATGTATGAGTTTTTTAAGGGTGTTTAACAATTAAAACTAAAACTTTAGCTTTTTAAAATTTTAAACAATGTTTGAGCGGTAAAATCCAAAAATAAAACGTTCTGTATCGTAACGTATTTAATGAAAAATATTTTTGCAGAAATGAAGTTTAAAACCATGTTTTTGGAGCTCTTTTCAACTTTTTAGCAAGACTAAATGTTTAAAGGAGATGTGAGCAGCAATACTAAGATAATTCTTTGGAGAAAAAATAAGAATTTATTTTTTTCCTAAAGAGTGTAAAGAAGGGCTATCCTTTTTTAAAGACCATAATGCTAGAATGGTTCAAAGATTTTTTTTGTCATTTTTAAAGATGTGAGCAACCATATGATATTTTTTTGTGAAAAATTTCTTTGTTTATAAATGTATAATTTAAGAATGAAGCATTGTGAAGCGTTCAATTTATGAAATAAATTATCCAAATGAAGTTTGAAACCATGTTTTTGGAGCTCTTTTTAACTTTTTAGCAAGACTATATGTTTAAAGAAGATGTGAGCAGCAATACTAAGATAATTCTTTGAAGAAAAAATAAGAATTTTATTTCTTCCTAAAGAGTGTAAAGAAGGGCTATCCTTTTTTTTAAAGAGCACTATGCTAAAACAATTCATAGATTTTATTCGCCATTTTTTAAGATGTGAGCAACCATATGATTTTTTTTGTGAAAAATTTCTTCTTTTATAAATGTATAATTTAAGAATGAAGCATCTTCCAAAGAGATGTGAGCAGTATTCGTACTCAAGCATTTTGAGTGGTTAGCGAGTTTGGCAAACTGTCAAACACGAAAGTTCGAGTTTGTTTGTTTGACATTGTCTAATACCTGCTTGAGTAAGTGATACTGTTCACATCTCTTTGGAAGATAAGATCTCACCTAAAACTCGTAAAGAGCCATTTTGAAAGTTTTAAAAATATTGTAAATATATCTACAGACATACGGAATTCAACTTGTAAAAAATCATTCAACTACAAGAAAATGTAATTTGTTATTTTTTATAAGAAATTTTAAACTTGCCTCTGTGACCAGTTTATTTAGATGAGAAAAAAAATGCAGAAATTATGTTTTTCATGACAAATACTAGTTTCAGCTCTTGAACGAATGGTAAAGCTTTTTAATGTTGGTTTTACTCCAAACAACCCAATGTTTTCAAATATTTGAAGCAAGCTTTGAATATATTTTAGCATTTTTTGAGAAAAAAAAAACAAAAGAAAGTATTTTTTCAATGATTTTTTTTTGTATTATTATGCAACATGATTTAAATTATACGATGAGCATGAGCATGAGAGACCACCCGTAGTTGCTCCTCCGTTGCTGAACAGAACCGTAATATCCTTTCAGCACTTCTGATCATAGGTTTCGACGATCTAGTGGTGTTTCCCTTATCAACAGCATGTATGAATGCGCTGAAAAGATAAAACACCATGATTGCCAAAACTAGATTAGTTGCGAACAGGTAACAGTCATTGACCACCAACGGCGCCCGCCATGTCATTTTGTAGATCTCGATTTTAAGGGACGGGAATGTTAGTTAGCGCAGGTTGCTACTAGGGCAGCTTATTTACTCTATGCTTGCACCCCACGAGCGCCAGGAACCTTTGCACAAATTCGATTTTCATCTCATTTGATCATGGTAAACAAAACCGTAAAATTTTAATTTGCAGGTAAGGAGTTAATGTTGTTTTGATGAAATAACATCAATCTGTTAAAAGCTTACCTAAGTGTCATAATTTAATACTCATTAAGCAAGATCTATTCCCAGTTGCTTCAAAAATTAATATTATCAGAAGTAATTCTGATATCATAATTTCTGATAATCTGATTAATTATATATAAACCAAATAATACATTTAATTGAACAAAATCTTGTTGAGTTTGTTCATTTATTATTTTTTCAGAGCTCCAAAAATTTAAGAAAATCTATCTTCCCCTTGAATTTCGGGAAATTTGTTAATTTCCCGGGAAACGGGAAATATTTTTTGTCGGGAAATCCCGGGAATTTTTTCCTGGGACGGGAAATTGGACGCTCCAGTTCAACTGGACAGAAAGATGAACTCCATGTTATAATTTTAATTTTCAACATGAAAGAACTTGAAATGTTTTACATAAAACAACGTTACATTCAAGGTAAGATGATAATTCTAAGAGATGTGAGCAGTCATTCAGTACCAATTGTGTGAAGAAAATTTAGTTACAACATCAAATTTGTAGATTTTTGATGGGTAAAATTTACGTAAATTTTTCGAGATTTTAAATTTATTCTTAGTCAAGTTTTTTTTTTCTGATTATGTGTGTTTCTGGAGCATATAACTTCATGATTTGAAATCCAGACCCTTAGTAGCATTTAATTTTTGTTATAGCTGGCAAAAAATCATGTAATAAGTTGGAAATGTAGAAATAACATCAGGATGTAGTATAAACAATCAATTTTAAGAGAATGAATGCATGTCGTTTGTAACTAGTTTCCGTCAGAATTTTAAATATAAAATGACTTGAAGTGCTTCGAATCCCGGACACTGCTAAAAGCTGATTAGAATTCCGGACACTCGCTTTTTCTTATGAATCGCACAAATTTGAACGGACATTTTAGTTAATTGCTTTGTTTAGGTTTGAGACTGCTGTTAAGCTGTTAACATCATATTAGATATTTTGCATAAAAATTTGCTCGAATTCAAGCAAATTAGAACCATAAATCTCTGGTTAGCCTTCCCGGTGCTTCGAACGTCTATGAAATATTTCAGTGAAATGTTTAAATTTTTTGGTAAACTCATATTAAATTTTATTAAATGGTTTTGTCATTGACTACAGCGTCCACATAAATTTGAAATAAAAGTTAATGTTAGAATTCATCAAATAACACACACAGAAAAAAAATCCTGGTAATATTACACCTGGAAAGGGTTACATGTGGTTACATCTTTTATGTCACAAAAAAATGTGTAATTTTACCTCCGAAAATGTGTAATTTTACCACTTTTGTTGTAATGTCTGTTTTGACAATTGTTATGCAAACATCTACCCAAATAATTGATAAAACAATATGAGGTGTCCGGGTTTGGAAGCGTCCAGGAATTCGTATCATGACGTTATTTTTAGGAAACTGCCTGTTTTAATCCTTAAAATCTGAAAAAAAAAATCTGAAAATAACTTCAAGACCAAATACAATGAAAAGTTGAAGTTTTGAGTTTTTGCAGTCAAATACTTGAATATCTCTGGTTAAATAAACCGTCATCGCTCAAGAATTTCCAAAGTTCTAAACAATCTCAAATCTAAAACTAATCCGCTGGCTAAGCAGCAGACACGAACCTAGGGCTGACTAAACGAGCGAACGTCGATCACTGCCTCGTTCTGATTATGGTGGTGTATGTTTTTTAATGTTTATTTAGTTTTCTCACATCGCTAACGCAAACCAGCGATAGAAATAGAGTAGAGGGAGATGCTGGTGGTGGTGCTAGTATCGTACTCGCAGACCTTTGGTAGTGGTGAGTGAAGGGCGTACTACTACTCCACACACTCAACGCAAAGCCACCGTGGTAGTAGTTTTAGTTTTAATAAATTCGAGTTGACGATGACGCAACAATGCTGGCTGGTGGTTTAGAGCAGGGAGTTCGGCAGGTCGTCGTCGTCGGCGCGGGGAAGGTTTTCGGTCGTGTGTGCAATGCATTCTTCGGGCGTTTTTTTTTTTCGGCGCGGCTTTGAATGAAAAATTTAAGCCCATCAAACCCCCGGCGGAGACTGAGCGTTGTGTGTGTGTGTGACGATGTGTGTGAAGGGAGAGGAACTTCACTCATGTAGACACGGCGACCACTGACAGAGTGTGAAAGTAGCTGAACGAGCACGTTTTCTCCACATGTTTCACACGGAGGGAAAACGATGATTTGTTAGTTTTTTTTTTCTCCTCACTAATCCATAAGTAGTGGCAGAAAGAAAATAAAAGTATTGCCAACTCTTCGAAGAGGGCCCTCAATCGAATCGAGTTTCAAGGAAAAAAAGAAGACTTGAGCTCAACTAACTCGACGATGTCTCCACATCGCGACTTCAACTCAACTCCCCGACGCAAAGACTTGGGACCGATTATTGCATGTCGACGGGAGAGTAAAACGAGAACGGTGCTTCTGGTAATTACTAGAAAACGAGCTCAATTAGACTAAACAACAGAACTGGCACAGTCAGGCAGACAGACTTGGAAGGTTCGACCTAGCAGCGTTTTGGTTTGTTGTTTTGTTGTGTGAGAAAGAGTGGTTGATAAATAATTAATTAAATTGAAGTTGCAATTTTACGACAGTTGCTGGTTAAATCCAAAAAAGCTTTTGAAAAGAGATGTGTAATACAACAATAAAGACGGCCAGTCCTACTGCGTTGTGTTTGCCACAGAGAGGATATGTGAACGGATCACATTTCACAGAATCTACCGTGGAGGAAGGATGCATGGACATACCGTACCAAACGGTTACAGACTAAACTGAAACTTACGAAATTATGTCGTAACGTCAGCTTCCAACGAACTGCCGTTTACAAACCCAATTTATTTGGGCGACAACACCAAAAAAAATGTGGTTTGTTGGTCTACTATTAATTACACACTTATCTCGCACCAACCAATCCCCTCGTGACGACGACGACGATGGTGATGATGCATTGCACACCAATACCAGAGCGAAATCTGCATGTGATGGTGACCATCCCACCGTGCCGGACGACGTGGATAGGCGGACGGTTTTTTGTTGTTGTTGTTGTTGAGCCCAACTAGCGACTACTCTGCGCGGATGGGTAATTTGCCCTTTTTGCTGCGAGACTTTGCAAATCTCGACGGAAACTAGCGATTTTAGTGGGGATTTGGATGTGGTCTGGTCAGTAAACAATGCTTAATGTACTAATGAATACTTGGAAATCTAATTGGTAAATACTGCAAAAGATTACCAAAATTACCGCACCAACATAAACTATTGAATTCATTGAGTATCGTTATCTCATGACAGGGTTGCCAAATGACACATGACAGAATAATGTTCCATAAAACATTCCATACGATTCATAATTTATCATGGTTTCACTAAACACTTTTTAAGTTGCTGTTCCACCACGGGAAATAGTTTACAAGTCTATAAAAGTATTTTGACATGTGACCAATTCTCTGAGATTTCGGTCATTCGATTTTTTTTTGTATTTTTTAATCCGGTTGAAACTTTTTTGGTGCCTTCGGTATGCCCAAAAAAGCCATTTTGCATCATTAGTTCGCTCATATAATTTTCCATACAAATTTGGCAGCTGTCCATAAAAAAATGATATGTGAAAATTCAAAAATCTGTATATTTTGAAGGAATTTTTTGATCGATTTGGTTTCTTCGGCAAAGTTGTAGGTATGGATATGGACCACTGAACACTGAAAAAAATGATACACAGTAAAAAAATGTGGTGATTTTTAATTTCACATTTTGTCACTAAAAATTGATTTGCAAAAAAACACTATTTTTATTTAATTTTGATGTTTTAGAGGACATCAAATGCCAATTTTTCAGAAATTTCCAGAATGGGCAAAAAAACTTTGACCGAGTTATGATTTTTTGAATCAATACAGAATTTTTAAAAAAATCGAAATATTGGTCGCAAAAATTTTTTAACTTCATTTTTCGATGTGAAATTGAATTTGCAATCAAAAAGTTCTTCAGTGAATTTTTGATAAAGTGCACCGTTTTCAAGTTAAATCCATTTTAAGGTAACTCCATACCTACAACATTGCCGGAGACACCAAATCGATCGAAAAATTCCTTCAAAAGATACAGATTTTTGAATTTTCCCATATCATTTTTGTATGGACAGCTGCCAAATTTGTATGGAAAATTATATGAACGAACTAATGATGCAAAATGGCTTCTTTGGGCATACCGAAGGCACCCAAAAAGTTACAAAAAAATACAAAAATTAAAATTAAAGAAAAAAGACCGATTCCGTAGAGAACTGCTCGTGTTTGCAAACAACTTTTTTTCAGATTGTTTTGCATAGGTTAACAAAAGTGAAAATTCAAATTCCAACTAATCTTGACACTGGGAGAGTAAGGTCAACTGACTTGAAGAAGGATTATCAAACCTTTGATCTTCTTGAAGTTGTTTTAGTTCCACTCAAGAAGTATTCCTATGATAAGTCAGTGTTGCCAGATCTCCAATATGCCTTTGTTGTTGAAATGTGTAGTAAGATGATGTATATTGCTAGAAAATACATTTTTGTTACACAGCAAAAAATCTTAGGATAAAATCGCATGCAAAAGCATGCAGATCACCTTTGCGAGCAAAATCATGTAATATTGTATGAGAAAACGTGTACAAAAAAAGCATGAACGAAAGGAAAAAAAAAATATTTTGCACAAAAATAACAACAATCTGGTGGGAGTCATATTCAGATTACCAAGCCCGCGCTCCAACCAACTAGGCTATCTCACCGTCTTGAATTTATTTGCAATATTGCATGCGGTTTTACTTAAAGTTAAAAAAAACTTTATCCCTAAATATTTTACTACCAAACAACATTATTTATAAAAAGAAATCTAATCTAACACAAACGTCACGTTTTTAACACTCTAACGCCCATAGCTGTTTGCCTATCGTAAAAATAGTAAATGGCTAAATTTTGGTACAATAATGCAGGAAATACTTCACTTTGACCCACAAACATCGAAATGGTGCAAAAAAGTTGAATTTGAAGTGGTGCACCAGAGCACCATCAGGAAGATGAGCAACTTTTTATAAATCACAACATCTCGTTTTCTTCAAATCTATTGGTGGTTCAGTTATTTGAAAATGCTTCGAAATGTGTTTAAAACTACTTATTCTTTGCTGTAGGACCATATTTCTGAAGTATGAATTACAAATTCTAAAATCTCTGAATTTTCAGATTTCTTTGATTGGCTCAATCGAAACTCACAAACAACCATTTTCATGATAAGGAAAATAATAAAACCTTCGGTCTAATAACAATGTTTTGTCTTGTTTATGAATAGCCAAAACGTTTATAAACTGTTGTTTTGATTAAAAATAAGCTTTTTCTGTAATTTAGTAAAAAGTGCTCCTGAATATTTAGTTGCTCATATGCCTAAGTGGTGCTCTGGTGCATCAATTGAAAAAGGTTGAAAACACTCAAAACCGGTCCAAACTCACAATGTTATTCACAGGGGTTCTTGTCCAAGGTTCAAATGATAGCAAAACATTTTTTGTTTCATAAAATTTTGTGTTTGGTAATTTTTACGGACTTTCGAAAACAGGTCTTATTTATTTCCCTAAAATTGGACCATTTTTGTTTACATTTCGTACTGTAACTTTGCTTGTGCTTAACCAAATTTTGTGAAATTCGGGGAGATGTTAGTATACATTCTACATGAACACCTGCAACATAAAAGACCATGATAAGTTGTTTCAGTTCCGAGATATTTGAGTTCAAAGTTTTGGTGCTCTGGAGTAACCATGGGCGGCAGAGGGTTAAAGTACCTCCGAGAAACCCCGGAAATGCATTACAAAAATTAAAACGGCCAGCCCCACAGCATTGTGTTTACAGCGCAAAATGAATTCTGAGCAAGGATCACATTTCAGAGAATCTACAATGGAGGAAAGATGCGTGGACATACCCCGCTTTCAGTCAGAGCTAAACTAAATCTGACGAGATCTTCAGCATAAAAATTTGTTAAATTTTCGATTAGGTCATAGTAAATTTTATTTTAAGAGTATAGAGCAATTCCAGCCCAAAACAGGAATTTTTCAAGTACTTTTTTCTCGACCCTCTCCGATTTCAATGAAACTTTGCAGACATGTTATCCTACGCTTATATAAGCCATTTTTGTGTATATGGAGCCAGTTCCACTCGATAATGACATTTGAGAAGGGTGTAAGTGTTTTAAATATTTTTGTAATTCGGAATTTAAAAAATTCTGTATCTCGAAGCCGTTACACCGTATCAAAAAGTGGTCAGAGACAAACTTGTAGGAAATTTGACGGGCTTTCCGAAAAAAATACACTGAAAGAAAAAAACACTCTACTTTTACGAGATTTTTCGATTTTTAAGTTTAAAAGTCAAATTTGAGGGGGAGCCCACGATTTTTTTTCGTTCAAAATTTTTGTGAAGATAGCCTAAAATGTTACAAAAAGACTCAAGAAAAATGCAGGATGGAGCAACTCACCTAAAAAAATACAAAAATCATTTACTGAAACGGTTTTTTTGAAAAGTGCTCTAAACGTCAAAATTTTCACAAACCGATAGTGGGAATCGATTCTCCAGACAATTTTACATAAAAGTCTCCATATTGACTACTGTCCTAAGTCCAATCCTTGTGAAGTTACAGCGGTTTTAAAAATAAAAATGTTGAAAAAATAGGTTTTTTCATGTTTTTTTTTTGCAATTTCTATATGACAGACTTGATTTTTCAGTCTCGAAAATATTTTTACCGAAAAGCTCGTCCAATTTCCCATAAGATTGTCTTTGACCACTTTTCAAAATAACTCATTTTTTTGATGATTTAAGCTAATTTACTATCCAGGTTACTATACTACACTGAAAAAATATTATGTTTTCAGTTATGAGCAATGTAATTAGCTTATATCTGTAAGCCCATACATCCAATTGAAATGTGGTCAAAGACAAACTTATGGGAAATTGGACGAGCTTTCCGGTAAAAATATTTTCGAGACTGAAAAATCAAGTCTGTCATATAGAAATTGCAAAAAACCATGAAAAAACCTATTTTTTCAACATTTTTATTTTTAAAACCGCTGTAACTTCACAAGGATTGGACTTAGGACAGTAGTCAATATGGAGACTTTTATGTAAAATTGTCTGGAGAATCGATTCCCACTATCGGTTTGTGAAAATTTTGACGTTTAGAGCACTTTTCAAAAAAACCGTTTCAGTAAATGATTTTTGTATTTTTTTAGGTGAGTTGCTCCATCCTGCATTTTTCTTGAGTCTTTTTGTAACATTTAAGGCTATCTTCACAAAAAAATTGAACGAAAAAAAATCGTGGGCTCCCCCTCAAATTTGACTTTTACACTTAAAAATCGAAAAATCTCGTAAAAGTAGAGTGTTTTTTTCTTTCAGTGTATTTTTTTCGGAAAGCCCGTCAAATTTCCTACAAGTTTGTCTCTGACCACTTTTTGATACGGTGCAACGGCTTCGAGATACAGAATTTTTTAAATTCCGAATTACAAAAATATTTAAAACACTTACACCCTTCTCAAATGTCATTATCGAGTGGAACTGGCTCCATATACACAAAAATGGCTTATATAAGCGTAGGATAACATGTCTGCAAAGTTTCATTGAAATCGGAGAGGGTCGGGTACAACCGATTCCCGATTTGGCATGGAACTGCTCTATATCTTTCTACTCTCCCTTCAAAATTCCTCCAAACAATTAGGGTGCTTGAAGAAATCTAAAATTGAAATTTTTATTGAAAAACATAACTTTTCCAGTTTATTTTTTTTTAATTTTAATTTGAATTTTTCTTGGTTTGTTTATGTTTGTTATCTTTCTTTAAGATCAAAAATTGGTGGAAAATTTGATTTTTAATTCATTTTTAGGTTGAAGTCCGGGATCGCGTTGAACAGGCGTAAAAGTTTGTGATTTTTTTTTCATAATTGATTTGATTGATTTGAATTGATTTGTAGCATTATCACTGTAGTAATGTATAAAGCATTTTGTAACATGTTGATTTTGAAATTTCGCAATCTATTTTACAGTGCGCCAAAGCACAGCAATGCATTCAAACACCATAAAAAATGAAGCGGCCAGGCCTACTGTATAAAGTTTATCGCAGAGATGATTCGTTGAATTTAACTGATTTTGATATGAAAATGAATGTTACATGTTATTTCTACATCTCTATATAAGTTTGAGATTAAATTGAGTCTAAAAGTATTTTAATGTTATAATTAGTTTAAACAACTGTATAGCATTTCCCCCAGAAGAAGCACTAGCAAATTTCGACAGAAATAATTCAGATATCGATCACGAAAGGAACAGTTTCCAAGAAAAGAGTATCCAACTAAACCTCCTTCAAACTTAAAAACATCACTCAAAAAACGTGGCCCCATGATGTTTGCCATTCGGACAACATTGACTGTGCAAGTCGACAGTGGAAAGTTTCCTGCTCTTGTCTCGTTGTTTACAACTAATCGACCTCGTTGTCCGCACCGCCCTGCCCCATACTTAATCTGTACCTCGTTCGCGAGTACAACACTACACACTAAACATGCCGTTTTTACACGGGGAGGTAGATCCTTCAAATCGGGTAATCCAGAGCAATTTGGGGGCAGCACCTTTTTGTCGGCCAGCAGCGATTCCACCTTTTCACAGCGATTCACCATAATCTTTTTGCTTCACAGCCCTTTGGTTGCACCTTCCACAAGAATCGATCTCTTCAACCAGATATTTTCACTTTGCACAGTCCACCAGCAGCTCACTCAATCCACCGACGAGTGAGTGGAGGCCATTTTCTAGCACTGCTCAATTCTCAGACACGTTTGCCCTGTCTCGTCCGTCCACACACCACACACTCGAGTTTCTTCTGCACTTGCCCCCCCTCAACTACTCGTGGTAGCGATTCTTCAATGATCCGTGTACTCTTCCTTCCTCAAGCCGGATTACAGACTTCTTTTCTTCTGACGGAATGCTTCGGGAACCGTCCAGCAGGCAATCCCTCCCGAAATCCAAACCTTCACCGTCGTAATCAGGTGGCACCCCGTCCAAAATCACTGCACTGCACTTTTTCACGCTCTGTCTCACTCCGGCTACCGTCCCGTTCGTGGTTCGTTTCTTTGCCGGTTTGCTGTCTCACTCTTCTGTCCCGTACACTTCACACACGCACACTAGCTCGACGTAAATATCTACTGCTGAAACCATTACCATCGAAGAACAACCCGATGTACGAACCGACGACCGACTGATGGTCAATCACTAATCGCTGTCCCATGAGTCATGACCATGTCTGTCTGTCCCACCGCGCACTGCACAAAGAAGGTCGGAGATATCTAGGACACGTCACGCGAGAACCGTCTCGAGGGATTCCCAAACACGAAACACACCTTCCAGGACTCGATCGATTCCACCCTCCCATTACCGGACTAGGACCGGGGACGAAAAAAGGACACACGTACGAGAGACAACGTCAAAATCGCGAACCGTCTAAAGGTAGCGGTATGCGTGAGATCCGGCCGGATGCACCAATACCAGCGCATCCATTATAACCACATTCCGGGGCGAACGCACCAATACACACCGATTCTTCCGAGTTGCCGGCATATTGGTGTGATGTCCCAAACTACACTACTACCCACATACAGGACAATCCACGGCGACGACGACGACGGAACATCAGACCGACCAGACGACGACGGTCAGATCTTCACGGCGATGGGATTGAGCAATCGGCTGGCAACACTGCCGGAAGGTCGTTTCACCAGCGAGTCCAAATTGGTGGTCACCAAACTGGACCGCACCAACACCCCAGCGCAGCGCCCCTGTTCGGGTGTGAAAGTCGGCTCGACACCAACATTTTCAAGGGAAATGCAGGAATAACATTAGCGGTGGGGCGGCCTAGAAGAAGACGAACCTGAAAGACAACATACGGTCGTCGTGTCTCGCGCAGAGGCAGCAAAATTTCATACCTCTTTCGCTGCGTTCGACGGTGGACCGTGTCGGTATTAAACTGGATGCTAGTATGCGTGAGATGTTGGTGGACTTTGCCGGTACCAATACACCGCAGCGAGCAGAGTTTATTATGGAACGACGTATACGTACGTACAGCAGCAGGGCACGTACGAACGGGGCAGCAGTGGTGCCAACCACGGTCGTGATGACCATCAAAACATTGGGTGGTCGTCGTCGGTCACTAGTCAGTACTGTCTCATCTGTTATGGAAAGTTTTTGGACACTTAGTAGCGAAGACTGTTGTAGATTTAGCGATACTTCACATAGACGCCCTTGCTCATACATTGAAAACCAATGATCAATCAGATCAAAACCTGAAAGAGAATGAAGTCATTCGGTTGAGGAGATCCCCACGTAGATTCTTTCGTTCTCAAGCTAAACCAATTTCAACGAATCATATTAGCGTTTAACTTTACGCAGTAGGCCTGACCATTCCAATGGTTATCGTAAATGAATCTATTTTTGGTTTTAAACGAAAATCCAACGAAAGGAATATCTCAAATCTCACGTGATACTTTGTCGAAGACGCAGCCAGTGTCGGACTAACATTCCTATCCACTTCACAGTGATCTTTCTACTGGTCGTAGCCAGCGCCGGTATTGATTAGCAAGATACGGAGCATTTGAGAGTTGCGAAGTGTTGATGATTGATCTGTACTCTTCAACTGTGGTCCACAGACCAATTTTTGAAGGTACTGTTCAATAACGGAGTAACAGCTATGCTAGTGCTAAATTCAACGAAAAGAAGTTGCATACTAAAGCGGGAATTTGACTATGTCAAACAAACTAGCACTTTTTCGTGTTTGCCAGTTTGACAGACAAACAACTCAATATGTATGCAGGCTGACGTTTCTACAAACAAATGCAAGCAAACTACCAAACTGTCAAAAAGTGCGAGTTTATTTGTTTGTCCTGTTCTAATGTCCTCTTAACTTTTTTAAATCTCTTTGTTTTGAAAGCTGTGTTCAATTCCAGAGTACTGAGGCTGTAAAAATCTTTATTTTTCCCTTGTTCGGGAGGTAATTTTTAGCAACTTTTGTTCTACGAAAAACTATACATCTCTTGTTTTATTTTCAGTATTTTAATTTGTAATTATCTTGTTTGTTTTTGGTAGTATTTGACCTATTCTACCACCTCCTATCATTACATTTTGCCTTACTATTTTTTTTCATGTTTTTACAGTAACTTTTTCGATTTTTTGCTTGTTTTTCATATTTTATGTAATAAAATGGCATCAGTATCATTCAAATTGTAAAAAAATGCGTAGATGCATAGTCTGGGAGACTAGAAAACTGCATACTTCTTTTTACTTAAATTTTAGGTAAAAAACACAGCCAAAGTTGACCCCTCAAAAAAATACATTTTTAAAAACATTAGCAAAGTCACTTAAAACAAGTAAAACTACCAACCCACAAATTTTCTAAAATTTTAAGAGTTCTTTTTTCCAATTCTTTTGAAAGATCAAAAATTGGTTGAAAAATGGATTTTCAGCGATTTTTTAAATCGAAGCCCGTCTAAACGCTGGGTTGGGTTGTAGAGGGTTAAGAAAACTTCTCGGCTTGAGATATCCAGCACTTATAGAGAACTCATTAATTTCAATTGCTCGACTGTAGCTAGCTTAAATTGAATGATCAATAGGTTATAGGGTGACCATACAAATGGGAAGTTGTAGGGAAACGAAATCTCAAATTTTTCCCAAATTTTCCTAATTCCTGGTCCAACTAATGATCAGTTTGGTTTTAAAGAAAATTTGGTAAAACATTGAATAGAAATCAATCTGGCCGTTTTATAAAATGTTATAAAAATATTAGCAAATTCTTTTCAATAAGAAATTAATAGTGCAGATATGGCAACCCTGCAAAAAAACTATTATTACTTAACTTAAGTGAAGTGGTACAAAACTTGAATTTGTATGATAACTTAACAAAGGTTGACAAATTTAGAACGAATCATTGTTTTCTGACGAGATTTGTAAACATTAATTGTGCCCAGAGTTTTTAAAGAACTAGATGTTCCAGTCTAAATATAATACAACGTTATGCAATCACAATTGAAGTGGTTACGCTTATAAAGTAATTTTATCTAAATTTGTTTGAGCTTCAAATGTTCGTAATGTGACTCAAGAACTCGTACTTTCGAATAGGGTTGCCAAATATTTTTACTCCATGATTCATTGTGATGGATTCTCGAGTCAATATCCATAAGTGTGGCATGATGAAAACCGGTTATTATTTTCATCAAAATGTCTGAAAATCGGTTTCTAGAAAGTTAATACGAAGTATATAAATATAAGCTAGGTGCTCATAACTTTAAAACATCATGTCCAATTTTCTATCTTTTCATAGTTTTTTTTTTTTAAATTATAAAGAAATGGGATTTATTCCAAGAAAGGCAAAACAAAAAAAAAACCTTATGCATTCCACAATTTGTATTATATTATTTTTTTTAAAAAAGAGCATTTCTGTCGACTATCTGTCTGATCTAACGAAATTGGCAACACTTCCCTGACTTACAAAAACACAGAACAAACTGAAACCCGACTGTCTGTCACCAGGCTACCCAAATCAAGCCATTTCCTCGAAAACATTCTAGCCAACGACTTTGGAGTATTCTCTACATTCTGGCTCATGTTATATCACACATTAGCCCTCTTCCATGCTTAGTAGGATACAGGAAAAATCGGCGAAAAATCCGCTTCTCGAGCCAAGAAAGAAAATCGATCGACGCGTCGTCGAGAACAGCAACTCAGCAAAACATCAGAAAAGTAGATTCCTTTCTTCGCTCTCCAGAGTCCATGTAGAAGATATTTTGTAATGGTGGCTGGCGAAACCAAGTTTCGACGAACGATGCGAAACGAAAGAAACGACGACGACGACGACGGTGATGGTGGAGCAGTGAGAAAAAAAACTAAATAAAATAAACGGAATTTAATCGTGCAGGCCACACACAACCAGACACTGGATGTGGATAGTGTTGAAAGATGAGATTTTGAAATTGTATTTAACAGACAATCAAATCTTAGTAAATGGCAAAACCATGTCATTATATGAATCTTTACACCGAATAGGTCAGGGGTGACCAAAGTATGGCCCGCGGGCCAAACGTGGCCCGCGAGGTGATTTTTTGTGGCCCGCGGACCCATTTTGAATAATAATGTAAAATGGCCCGTTGACCACTTGTCAAGTGATTCTATACTTTTCCAAAATCAAGGTTCATTTTGAACTTTTTTATGATAATCTTTTTTTATTTTTTGTTAGTAAAAAATAATGAGGTTTCAATATTTTGATACCCAATTAAGGACAAAAATATGTTGTTCAAAGATCTTAATAATTGAAACAATTTCACAAGTTTCGAAGTGAGTAGAACTAGTAAACTTTCATAATACATTTTTGGAAATATTTATAAAACGTTTAAATTTCACTTACGTAGAAATCTTTAATAATTGCAAGAATAATAGTATTCTATATTAATTTAAAAGTCATAATGACCCTTTCATGAACTGACCCTTAAACTTACTGTGTACCGTAAAACGGGGTGACTTTGATAGCCGGGGTGACTTTGATAGGTTTGCGATTTTTCCGCAAAATGAAGAGTACAATTAAAATACGTAAGGAATGGTTCAGAAACATACTGACCGTGGTAGATAAGTGTTCAAAGTACCTCATGAAGAACTTTTCATAAATTTTTGAAAAGTTTATAAAGTTAGTTAACTATAGTTAAGAAAATGTGGATGAAAGTTATTATTTTAAACTTCTCAAAGTGTCATGATTTTCTCAATGAACATGATTTTTAATCGGAAAACGGAATGCATTTTCGGATTCTTTGGACAATTTTCCACTAGGAGAAGGTTAAATAAGTTTGTAAATAATAAATAATATGTGTTTTTGAAACACAATTAAAAAAAATCTCTAAATTTATAGGCAAATTCAGTTGAACAAATTTCATGTAAAATGTGAAAACTTGTGATTCGTGCTTCGAATTCAGTATAAAATGCAATATAAATCGATAATTTTGTAAACAAAACTATTTTTAACAAATTTCAGGCGAAATTCCGACTTTGTAACAATTTTACCTAAAATTTATATGTATTTTGTTAAAAAGCTTATAAACTTAGTTAACTTAATATAAACATTGATTTTTTTCTTACAAACTAATCAGCTACTTTAGTGATGGTACATTTAACGTACAAATAAGGTTTGAACATCTTAAATATGATTTTAACAAGAAAAACTATGACTATCAAAGTCACCCCGGAATTAAAACCAAGAATTTTTAACGTAACTATTTTTCTAAACACTATTGAAAAAACTTTTTTTTCAAAATAGTGCATGGACTTTGTGTGGCCTACCCCAATACATGTTTTAAGAATAATAATCTTGAGAAAAACCTTACCTGTTGGAAAATATTCTAAAAACAAATTGAAATCCTATCAAAGTCACCCCGGTTTACGGTACTTAGAAACCTTCCCTCGGGTTTCGAACTCATGACAGCTGGATAACAAGTCAGACAAAATATTAAAATCGAAGAAATAAGGCTGTTGCAACTATTTTACAATTTATCGACCAACCCTCTCCTCACCCAATTATTAAGAATTGGCTCAAAAAATAAAAGGGCAAAAATGTATTTTTGAAAAAACCTCAAAAAATCAACAGAAATATAAGTGCAATCAACTGAAATCAATTAAAAATGCATTCCTCTGCGTTTGGTATCATTTGAGAATGTTCGGGTTATTTATTCAAAAGTAATTTGAATGTTAGTGAATTTTCGATGTATAATGTTTTTTCGTTAAAATGTTTTTTTGTTGAATCTTCCTTTTTTTTTAATAATGATTTGAATTTATATTTACTTGTTCCTAAAACATAAAATCTAAACACAAAAATTTGATTAAAATCACAAGTACATTCAGCTTAAATTTTAAATGAAAAAATTGTTTTAAAATTCATTATATACCTGTCAAGTTGATTGCAAAATCATAAATTTCCAAAATTTCTAAGTTTTGAAGAAAATTTTATTTTTGGAAGAAAAAAAGATTTTGTGGTGCTAAACATAGTAATTTCATAAAAGTTCAAAATATTTTTAAACGAGCCCAAACAAGCTAAATAATATTATCAATGCAGAAAAAATAATTTTAGATTATTTTGAGTTGATTAGACTTCTATTTCCATCGAAATTTTCCAGTTTTGTGAAAAAAAAATTTTGCCCCCTGAATTTTTCGAACCAATTTTGAAGGGAAGTGACATAAACTTTGAAAAATATTTGAAACTGCCTTACTTCGAATTAAAGAAAATGTTCAAAAAACAATTAAAGATGTATTTTCAATTATTTTAAATTAAAATAACGGAATTTCGTTTATTTAAATTACTTATTTTGCAAATTTGGCCCGCAAGCTCATTTGGGCTTCAAATTTGGCCCGGCCTCTAAAAACTTTGAGCACCCCTGGAATAGGTAGATCATGATCTGGCAACCCTGTTACAAGATAGGGGAACTATACCCTTTTTCAGCCTATTTCTATTATCGGCCTATCAGCACTTTGTTCATGAATTACGGCTTTCAAAAAGTGTTTTTGACTGTTCCTAAGTTATAAATAGCTCGAATTAAAGTGAGCAAGCAACTCTCCATTGTTGAAATATCTGTAAATGTTGATTTAATTGCGGAAAACGGCAAAGTGATGAGAATTGGTCGAACGGCTTAGAGTGATTAAAATGGGTATATTTCCCTTACTTTAGGAATGGTTTACTTTACTAAGCAATCGAATCCAGAAGGGAAAATATAGACTGATTACGATGTTCGCGATGTCTTGTCCTGTGTTTCATTCCCATCTGAGTCCAACGATCATGTTTTTGAACTCAAAGAATACTGGAATGTTTAAAATCGATTAAATCACGGCAGGGTTTGATCCCCGTCCTTTGGATTGGAAAGACAAAATGCTATCCACACAACCGTTTAAGGCTTGTGAGCATTAGAAGGAACTAGAGTGGTATAGAACCCAAAATTCGGGCAAGATTAATACATTTGCATAACTCATAGGTGCATTTGTATTTTCATCTACATTATCACGCTCCTTAGACCATTATCCTTCTCAAAATCGTTCAACTCCCAGCGAAACTTACTTGGGGATACTCTGGATCAGGGTTAACAGGTCAAAATTTGAAAAATCAGGCAAAGTATCGATTAAAAATCTGGACAAATCTGGCAGACAAAAATCTTACAATTCTGAATAATGAAGATGAGGTAGAATATGAATTAATTCAAAAGTTTGTAGAATTCAAATGTTTTAACTAATTAAAATGGCCTAAAAATGTTGAATTTACATTCACTTTAAGCAAAACTCATTCTAAATTTTATGATTTTCAATAAAATTCGCTCATTTTTATCAGAAAGTTGTTCAAAACTGGCATTAAGTGAAAAATCTGGCAAAATCTGTCAATATCTGGCACAGAGAAGGTTGAATCTTTATTCTGGCTGACACTTGAAAAATCTGGCATTCCCAGATTTATCTGGCAACCTGGCAACCCTGCTCTGGAGATTTTCCCTTTTCCCTTTAAAAAAGTGGAGCGTCAACCATCTTGCAAATGGTGTTGTTACGAGGGGAACTGCTTGAAATCAATGTTTTCAAACATATTTGGCAAATTTGAAACACATTTGATAGCAAACTGTGGCAGTGTAGACCAAAAGAGCGCCGCGCTGGTATTTTGTTAGATCCTCTCCTCTCTGAGCATATTCGTTTGTGACTCGGAGCGTCGGACGAAGTAGACGAAGAAATTCACGAAGTATTTGTATCGCAGTGTGAAGCGATTGACCAAGTCGCTGGCAGCTAGCGAGTCGTGTTTACACACGAATGGTCGTGAGCAGCGATGGAATAATCATCATCAAAAGATAATTTTTGGACGTTCATCAAGAGAAAAAAAATCCGAAGGGAGCATGGCTCTCCTCTCTCGCGCACGAATGATCGGTAAAAGGGATTTTAAAAAAATCATCATCTTGATTATTCGGCGGAACATTTTTTTCACTACTTCACTTGCAAGTGTAACGTCACACGTCGAAAAATGACCTGTCACATTTTGTAGATGGCCAATGTGTGTAAACAAAGTGAAATAAATATTTTTAGGTGGTGCTGACAAGGAAATTCACAAAAAATCAACAGCAGATTGATTTTCTTGGAAAATTTCGGGAGCGATTTTCTTTTGCGTCTCCTCTCTCTTTTCGCGGGTGAAGAGAGTTCGCAAGCGAAATTGATTGTTTTGCGATTATTCCATTCCTGGTCGTGAGTGATTTCTGATCTTTGAGTAAAAAACCAGGACCCTTGGTTGGAAGTTTGACTCGTTTATAAGACTTTATCAATGTTTTCAAAAATGCTTTTTTTCAGGGGTCAACTCTAAAATTTTGGTAAAAATAAGTAAGTAGTAAATTTTGTAATGTCCCAGTCTATGCCACTACACAATTTTCTACAATTTCAATGACAATTTTAAAAGTAGAAAAAAATAAAAAAAGACATAAATAAAAAAAAATAAAAAAAAGTAATTATAGGAGACAGTAGAATAAGCCAAATACTATCAGAAACAAACATTAACAAGAAACATAAGCAAGAAAAATAAAATTAAAATACTAGAAATTGAATGAAAAAATAGGGTACGTTATCCATTAGTGGACCCCTTTCCTATAGTGGACCCTCTGAAGGGTTTTTGATGAAAAAATCAATAAAATCACAATTTCAAGCGTGTTGCTGTCTACAAATATTTTATTTGGCATGTTCAGCATCATTTAAAACAATGTTGACTGGCATTGAATTGTCTTTTTCACCAAAATAAGTGTTTTGAGTTCGACATCTGAAATCAGCCATGGCCACTAGCATTTTCACAACAAAACAGCATTTATGTTTTATCATTGAATTAACTATCCAATCATTTTTTGACTGATTATTTAACTTCAGCAAGTCGAAATAATGTAAGTTTTAGGAACTTTACTAAAATAAAGCGAAGAACTGCTCATTTTCGAGCAAAAATTAGGGGGGTCCAATATAGGACAACGAAAATCCAAACTTTTCCAAAAGTGGACCCCTGTTAATTTAACCTTCAAAAATTAAGAAAACTGTGTATTTAAGCAAAAGTTTCTCTTAAACATACAAAGAATGCTTGTTGTTATCAACCTAAACGCATATTTTTTTGAATAATGAGTATAAATATAGCTGTTTTCATGTTAAAAGTACCAAAAATGCTGAAGCCGTAAGAATTTAAAATTAATCAAAACTATAGTTAATTGTTCTTAACTAATGCATCATAATTGCAGTTTGAAATGATATTTTATAATAATAAATCAAAAACAAAACATTTTTTTAATGAACATGCGTGGTTTTATCAGCAACTGTATAAACAAATCTATCGTTTAGTTTCGGTCAACCATTTATGTAATTAATATGGAAAAATTTGCATCAAAATTACTTTTTTTAATTATTTTTATGTTTACAGTGGTTTTTGAAACGTTTTCTCTGATCTTTTTCGGAAATAAATGTGTTTAAATGTCTGTTAGGTTTTTTTGTTGTTTAAAGCCAAATTTGTTAACAAAACATATTTGTTTATGATGAAAAGTGAACAAAATCCATCTTTTATTCATTATATCTATCATTAGACCTACACCATGCATCAAAACATCAAATATCGTTGAAATTTGGTATAAAAATAACAGCTTGCCTATAGTGGACCCGGGTCCATAATCGGATTATGGACCCGGGTCCACTATAGGAAAAGGGGGTCCATAACAGGCAAAAAAACTTGTTTTTTCAAATGGCTATTTTTCTGCTCAAAAACAAATAACTGATCAAACAAATAGTCAAAATTGTTCAAAAGACTTAAGATTTCATTGTTTTGTATAAAGGGGTTATGGAAACGTGCTTAAAATATTTAATTTTTTTGAAAAATGTGCTTCGGCTTTACTAGGGGGTCCACTAATGGTTAAAATACCCTAAATAAAAAAATAAACAAGAGAAGAAAGGTTATTCGAAGAGCAAAAGTTGCTTAAAATGACTTCCTGATCTGGCCGCAGGGCATAAAAAGGAGGATGAGATTTCAAACGCTAATCTTCGTCCAGTCAATTAAAAAATAGCACAATTTATGCACCGTTCAATTCAAAATTTTGTCAGCAATTTGCTATCAAACTCTCAAAAACGGCTCCGCAAACCTTAAAAATATGTTCAAATTGCTTAGAGCAGCCAAGCAAATTGCGCTTCCCTAACGCCGACGAGAACTTAAAGTACCTTGATTGCATCCAATTGACCACCGATAGAGCGTTTCCCCAACACGGACGTGAACTTCAAGTACCTAGAAACCTTTTCCTATCATTCAATTTCCAGTACTTCTTGATATGAACTAAACTGACATGAACTACATTATTCAACGCCATTCTGACGAGTTTCCTTATTCTGACGTTTTTTTTTTTATTATTAACTTATTTTGCGATCAGATTAAGACCGAGGATCAAGACACCTTGCACTCCATACTTCGTGATAATGTACGAGGCCTTACAGGTCCTGAACCTGGGAATGTATTCGGAGAAAATCTGCCACAGCTCAGCCGAATTGTGTTATTTTGACGTTACCAACGTAAAATCGTTTCCCAAACACAGACGTTAATTTCAAGTACCTAGAACTGGGTCGTTATGACAACTGACGTGGTTGTTAAGGTATCTACGATACAGCAACAATGACTCAAGGAAATCTTAGTTTGGCCAACTTTATTGAGTAAACCAATCAAGTTTTAATCAATTCAAAATAATATCTTCGTCAGACAAAAAAAAGTTATGCATCCAATAGGCTATCGTATAAATTTCCATCAAAAACCTAACGTTTGTAAAATTTATTCTTTCAAGAACCTTCCACACAGATTGACCCCAGAGTTACGAGACCATCCCCTCTGCTCCTTCGCCGCCGACCAAAGCGGGTGACGGCGGGGAGGAAGGTGTGCAAACACACGTACAACACACTCACTCACGCTCTCACACACAAACACAAAGGAAACTTGGTCGGTCCGTCCAGCTGCCACACACAAAGCAGCAGACACCGATTTCGAGAAGGAGGAGGAAAAAAATCCGCAAAAGAACGAATGGAATTAACAAAAAAAAAAAAAAAACGAACGGGATTGTCGTTTCTTCTTGTCTGGCAGAACATTACCTCCGACACCGATTCCTCGTCCGATTCCGACGAGTCCGACACGCGGGGCTGGAACTCGGAGAACGTCGTCTCCGTGTCGGACTTGGCCGGGGACGAGTGGCCGCTGGACTGCTGCTGCTGTCTCGTTCCTCCACCGCTCCCACCGGATGTTCCGGAATTGTTGGCGGAGGTGGTGGAGTTGTTGTTGTTGTTGTTGCTGGTCGCCGAAGTGGACATTGTTTTAGCATTGCTAGGACCACTTCCGGCGGCGGGAGGTGAAGCTGCCGTCGTTGCTGTTGCTACTTCCGGTTGCTGAACACGACACAAATTATTTTGCTGCTGCTGTTTCGGATTCGACGGGTTCCCAGTGCCTACTGAGACTCCGTTATTACCAACACCACTGCAGCTGCTGCTGCCACTAACACTAGTTACTACACTACCACACTGATGATGATTATTGGATGACGACGTCGACGTCGAAGTAGGCTGCTTTTGCAGGGCCTTCGAATTATTCGATTGATTCACCTTTTTTACCCCACTTGCCCCCCTCGTCGCCTGCTGCTGCTGCTGCTGGTTTGACCCCCGGTTCTTCACTAGGCTGCTGCTGCCGGAGGACTGTTCCGCATTCTGCATCTTGGCCAACTCCGGAGTCGGCCAATCCGCCCCGCGTCAACCACCCACGTAATCGGTTCCGCCGCGCGACTAGTCAAACCGACAAACCCCACTCCGAACGATGTGGAAAATTACCTCCGGAAGAAAGAAAAAACGGTTCCGAACGGAGAAGAAAAAAAAAATGGGACCAGCAGAGAAAGGTTTCTTTTCAGAGACGATTCTTTTGCACTTTGCCTTCACTTCGGGTGCCTTCTCTACTGCGTGATGTCCGCAAAACTGTTCTTCGACCGACGACGACGGGCTGCGGCTCTCTCTTGGGGTGCGCGACTACCTTTTGAAAATGGCGCGTGACCAATGTCAAATTTTAATACAGAAATCTAAAAACTTTTTTGGCCGATTCATACAAAATACTACAGTTTTTAACATTTTGTGTGTTGTGTAATTTCACTTGACTGACCCGTGGACGCCGTTTTCAAATGTTATTAGGGAGCGTTATTTTATTACGTAACGCAGTTGGAGGAAAGGGGGCCGAGTTGTGCTCCATACAAAAAAATAAAATTTGTATGGAAATTTTGTAACGAGTAGGGGAGGGGGGAGCGAGAGATAAAAAAATAGATTTTTGCATTACGTAATAAAAGAACGCTCCCAAGCGAGCCGTTTCCGGCTAGAGAAAATTTTGCGCTCGTGATTTGATTTCAAGCGAGTTGTCAAAACCATAACCGAACGAGGGGTAGCTGATGGTGACGTATTAGGGCATCTCCACTGTAGGGATGAATTTGATGAGAAAATCATCCATTTTCGAAAATAAAAAATCCAAATTTCGCCGCCAACATTTCAAAAAGCATCATGTACAAACCACGCGTTTTGAGAAAATTGTATTGAATGTTGAGCACAGTGTTGCGTTCCTCACGCGCTCACGCGCTCATGAGCGCTCACTTTTCGCTCATTCGTGAGGAGGGGCGCTGCGCGAGCTAGCTCACGTTTGCCCGCGCTCACGTTTGCTCCGATTTTTTCAGCTCGCGTTTGCTCCACGCTCGCGCTCGCGCTCATATTTCGCTCACGGAGCGCTCATTTTGGACGTATCGCTAATCATTTAACGTTTTTGAGAAAGTTTTTTTTTTAATTCTAGATGGATTTTTTGCGTAAGGTGCAGTAGGGCTGTGGAAATATGACTTTGTGAACAAATTTTATGATATATGAATTGGAATAGCTTATTTTCATCAATCATGTTTTTAAATAAAGGCCTTACCCAAGTAACATTTTTTCCAGGAGTTCTACAAGAGCTCTTCAAGATAGCTACAGCATAGCAGTTTGGACCGCGGTAGGATAAAATTCTCTTCAAAACTTCTTCAGGAGTTTGGAAGAGTACTTGAAGAGAGTTTTATCCTACCGCGGTCCAAACTGCTATGCTGTAGCTAACTTGAAGAGCTCTTGTAGAACTCCTGGAAAAAAATGTTACTTGGGTACTGTAGCAGAGAGGGCGGAGGGGCATAGACGCCTAAATAAAAGGGCCTGTTAACCTTAGAATAGGAGTAGGAATCTCGTAATCGAGAACGCCAAGGCAATGCTGTAGAGCGAATGATTTGATTTTTTTTTTGAAACCTTAGAAAAACTTACAAAACAATGAATGGATTCAAGAGGATTTATGCTTTGGTAAGTTCGATTCAAGGTTAAATGCTTTGTTGATTAAAATATAACATTAAACTGTTTTTATGTACCTAATCAGTGTTTTGACTACATTTCCAGATTGCGGGTCAGAATGAGCTACCATTAAAAAAAAATTATTCCGTTTATTAAATCTTTCAGTGATTCAGTGATAAGAAACGGCTAATCATTTCTATAAGGTTAGTCTTTATTTGGCAAACATTTTAGAAAAAAGGGTAACATTTTTGAAACAGTTCTATTTTTAAATATATGCCTCAAAATTCCTAAGGGTTGAAATAACCCTTTTGACTCAAATCAAATAAATTGTCAATATTTTTCACCACGAAAAGGTTGGCTCTTCTTCCAACAAGTATATATTCAATTACAAGTTATTTATGATTTTTTGAACATGGATGATTGTAACTGTTTAAAAGATTATTTAAAAATAAATAAAATATACATAAATTGTCAATATTTTTGTACATAACAACAATACAATATGGTCCAATATGGATTTGATTTGTGAACAAACAGTGCATCTCTTCACGTAAATGAATGTTTACATTATGAATTTAGTTTTTTGTTCCTTGTTCGAAAAATGTCTAGATTTTAAATAGAACGTAAATTTCGGTTCACTGATCAAATCCGTTTCATTGCCTACTTTTGTTTGTTCGACCACTTTCTTGTTTGTTTTTGCTGCCTGTGCTGAGATAGTTCTAGAAACTTTGTTTCAAACAGGCAGATGCTTCAACAGGAAAAAACAACTACCTACTTTGGCTCACCGGCTCACGTGAGCGCAAAACGCTCCGGTGAGCGTGAGCGAGCACGAGCTACCTGATAAAAACTCACGCTCCAGCTGGAGCGAGCAAGCTTTCCGTGAGCGCTCGCTCATTCGCAACCCTGGTTGAGCATCATTTTGCAAGTCTAATTTAAATATAAAAGCAAAAGACGATGTTCTAATCAAAGCAAACGATAAAAAACGTTGCTTTTATTGATACTTGATCATCCATATTCAATAAAACATTATTTCTGGGGGTTTTTTTTAAAGGTCCAATAAACCAAATTTTCAGTTTTTGCTTTTTGGGTGTTTTTTAATACCCCTGACTCAAGGCGGTATGAAAACACCCAAAAAGCAAAAACTGGAAATTTGGTTTATTTGACCTTTTCGTAATAAAATATCGCTCCCATATCACCCTGCTGTCATTGGAGGGGAAGCTTTGTTAAGATTCATTTTTCTTCGCCGAATGTACATGGCACTTTTTGCAAGTGGAGGGAAGTTTTGTTGTGATTCGCTTTTCGTTGGCAAATATACATGGCGTCTTTTTCATAATGCGTTTTTTCGTCACGAGATTCATGTAGTCTATTATTTGACAGGTTGACGGGACTTGATAAACGGGCACTGCTGATGCCACAGATTTTTCTTATGTTACTTTATTTTAAATCAGGGGTGCCCAACCTTTTGGCCCTGCGGGCCAGATCTGATTTTTCTAAAGCAGAGGCGGGCCGGAACTAATGTTAGTGAAAGTAAAAAACAGTAAACATTTTTTTTTCATAAAATTTATTTTAATAGATTAATTTAAGTAAACAAATACATAAACAAGTGTTGCAAATAAGATTCAAATAACTTGATTTTAAGAAAGAAATTCAAAGATTGCTTTCAAAGATGTGTTTAATTGATTTACTTTTATTTTGTTTTGGACAAAATTGTATTGACACAAATTGACGACAAACTGTCGATTGAAATTGAATTCCGACACCATAAACTAAAAAAAAAATATCAAAATTGCGTCGTTGCAAGTTTTAATTGGGTCCTAAAATGAAGCTTAGATTGCTGATATTATTGTTTAAAGCAAGGTTTAAAGCGATAAAGCTTATTTTTCTGGGTACAATGACCCTTTGCACGACCACAAAGAGTTTAAAATGGATTATTAAATCAATTTTGAAAAATTAACCTAGCGGTCCTTCTTGACAGAAAAGCTCCTACTTGACAGCTCGTTCCAAGGGGAGTTTATCCATCGAAAAATGTTGACTTGTAAATTTTTTTTGGCATTAAAATGAAAAAAAGTGATCAGAAATTGTTTTTAATCATATTTTTTACCGTTGTACAAAAAAATTGACACAGGGCTTGAGTACCCAATTCTAGTTTGAAAAATCAAAAAGACAAGATAAAATTTATTAAAACGAAATTTGGATTCAAATCTTTTCTACGAAAAAACCATTTTTGCGTTGTTGTGCCCCTCATTCAAATATTTTACAAAACATTTTAAAATTATTTTAAAGACATGAAATTTAAAAAAAAGTGTATTCAAATATAAATCTGAAACTTTCTTAGAAATATTGAGGATCATAAAAAATGCTATCTAATTTCTTGACTTCTTTAGATTGTTTTTTATTTTTTTTATAATATTTGTTTGGAATAATATTTTTTGCCCCCTTATTTTTTAGATCAAATTTGAAGGGGGGCGACATAAACCTATCGAGAAATTAAAAGTGAGTGTGTGCGTGCAACATGGAGTTAAACTTTTCGGACTGCCATGGGAACCTTCATAGCAACTGCACAGAAAGTTTAACTCCATGTTGCACACACTCTCACTTTTAATTTCTCGATAATGCCTATAATGTGAAAAAAAATTGACAAGACAACATTTCTCCAATGGATCAACTATGGTCCCTTGGTCTTTTTCTGTAAAGCCGTATATGCACTTCGGAAGGAATCGGTCAAGAAAAGAATCAAACGAGCAGCAGCGGCTGCGAAAGCAAGCCAGAGAGGGTGAAGAAACGCCCCAAGAAATCTCTCCCTCTCCTTTGTTCTGCTGTTCGTGAAGCTGTTTCTTGACCCCCTTCCTTCCGATCTGCATACCAGCCTTAAACAAGGCCCGCGAGGTTAATTATTTCAAATTGATTTTCAAATCCATTTCAAATCCTTTACAGTCGTTGAAAGGGTCATTGTCTAGAGGTCATTGAACAAGTTTTATCGTTGTGAGCATTGATATCACTAATTTAAGTTTAGTTGGACGACAACCACAAAGGATTTAAAATAAATTTTTAAATCAATTTCGAAAAAATAAATTTACGTCCCTTCTTGACATAAAAGGTCATGACAGCTTATTAACATAGACTAATTAATAACAATCTATGTTATTGTATACAAGGAGACCATAGTTGATTCATAAAAAAATGTTGTCTTGTAATTATTATTTAAGCGTTAAAATAAAAAAAGTGTTCAGAAATTGATTTAATCGTTGTACATAAAAATAGACCTAGCACTTTACACGCAAAATCCAGATAACACAGATCTGTGT
Organism: Culex pipiens pallens; assembly: GCF_016801865.2. Lineage (NCBI taxonomy): Eukaryota > Metazoa > Arthropoda > Insecta > Diptera > Culicidae > Culex > Culex pipiens. Next base: position 128,483,680 of record NC_068937.1, read on the forward strand.
AAAAAAATTACACAGATTGTTGTTCAGTTCTAGCTTTCATAATCTGAGTAATTTTTTTACACAGATCTGTGTAAAAAAATACACAGATTTTTAAAAAGCCGTTCTTTCAAATCTGTGTAAAAAACAGTTGTCATTTTTTATCAGGCGCCATTAAAGTTCTTCGTCAAGCTGGTAAGTTTTATTTCTCTAATTGAGTTATTTCTTTATTTAAAATTAGTTTACTGTTTCAGACTTTGGCCATCTTCCAAACTTTAACCAGTACCCAATGAAATGATTGTTTGTGGAACCTGGTAAGAATGTTTCTAGAAACTCTGAATACCTAACCTATCCTTGATTTTTCTTTCTTAGTTTCCGAAATATTCTTGTTGGTAAAAGTAAAAGTGGTCACAGGTTCCGGAAGCCAGCTTGGGTGGCACTTTACGACGTCATCCTCGTCGTCATTGTTATGTTGTTTTCGTCGCTAATCGGGAGAAGCCAACTCTAGCCCAAAAATTACGATAATCGACAGTCACAAAACGGGCAAAAGTGCATCAAATGTGGCCAAAAATATTTTGTTAGTATATTTATTAGGTCAATAAACGAGAATAAATGATGTTTTATTTTTAAAATCAATCGAAAATCGTGTTTTAATTATAAAAACGGCAAAAAACCAGGTGCGATAAAAATTACCCAGATCTGTGTAAAATTTTACACAGATTGATGGTTGAAAAATTACACAGATTTGACAGACAACGGCTGAACACAGAACTGTGTACAAGGCTTTTACACAGATTCTGTGTATTCCAGGTTTTGGGCGATCTGTGTCAAATTTTACACAGATCTGTGTTATCTGGATTTTGCGTGTAGGATATGGAGTTTCACCCTAACTTCACACGAATCACCCCTCGCACCCGAACTTGATCCGGGCTCCCGCATCGCGTGATTTTGACATGTTTTTGTTTTGTAATCTGCCTTCAGTCAGTGCGTGGCAGTCTCTCTTCCCTTCTTCGATTCCGGTGCCTGCTGCTGCTGCTGCTGCGGTGAATCAGATTCCTGCATCATCCTGGAGCTCTAGCCGGTGATTAAGAACCAGATTAAGCTTGAGTTAAAAACGGACCAACTCCTGCCCAACAATGCCGACCGTCGGAGTGAAGCGCGACCTGCTGTTCAAAGCTTTGGGGAAAACTTACAGTAAGTTGTCGGTTGAGGTTAATTTTCTTGTGTGTTTGTGACCGGTTCTTTTATTTTTCGGTTCGGAACAGCCGACGATGAGTTCCAGAAGCTGTGCTGCGAGTTTGATCTTGAGTTGGACGAGGTCACGATGGAGAAACAGATAATCACAAAAGAGCAGGGCGCGGTGGATGCGGCCAAGGATGCTTCGGAGGATGTGATTTACCGGATCGATATTCCTGCCAACCGGTACGATCTGCTGTGTCTGGAGGGGCTTGTTCAGGGGTTGCAGGTGTTTCTGGGGAAGATGAAGTTCCCGGAGTTTAAAACGGTTGCACCGGCGAAGGGGGATCTGCAGAAACTGGTTATAACGGAGGCTACCAAGCAGATTCGTCCGTTTGCTGTGGCGGCCGTGTTGCGCGATGTGACCTTTACGAAGGATTCGTACGCGAGTTTCATCGATCTGCAGGACAAGTTGCACCAGAACATTTGCCGGAAGCGTGCGTTGGTGGCTATTGGGACGCACGAACTGGACACGCTGATGGGACCGTTTACTTACGATGCCAAGGCGCCGAAGGACATTAAATTTGTTCCGTTGAACCAGGACAAGGCGATGACGGCGGAGGAGTTGATGGAGTTTTACTCGACGCACGCCCAGCTAAAGGCTTATTTGCCGATCATTCGTGACTCGCCGGTGTATCCGGTAATTTACGACGCAAACGGAGTTGTTCTTTCGCTGCCGCCGATCATCAACGGGGACCACTCGAAGATCAAGCTGGAGACGCGGAACGTGTTCATCGAGTGCACGGCGACGGATCTGACGAAGGCCAAAATCGTGCTGGACACGATCGTTTGCATGTTTTCGGCGCATTGCGCCAATCCGTTCACCGTGGAACCGTGCGACGTGGTCAACCCGGGCAGCACCACCCCGGTCCAGTACCCGGAACTAGCCTTCCGGAAGGAAACCATTTCTGCGGCCAAGGCCAATGCCTACATCGGCATCGACGAAAGCGCCGACGCGCTGGCCAAAATGCTGAACCGCCTTCTTCCAACCACGCAAAACGCCTCCAACCCGGACCAGCTGGAAGTACTCATCCCGCCCACCCGGCACGATATGCTGCACGTGTGTGACATCTACGAGGACGTGGCAATCGCGTACGGCTACAACCGCATCCCGAAGACCCTCCCGGCCACGATGCACATCGCCCGGCAATACCCGCTAAACAAACTGACCGAGCAACTCCGCGAGCAAATTGCCCAAGCCGGATTCACCGAAGGCCTCACCTTCACGCTGTGCTCGCGGGACGACATCGCCGTCAAGCTGAACCAGGACATTGAAAAAATCCCAGCCGTTCACATCGCCAACCCGAAAACCCTCGAGTTCCAAGTCGTGCGTACCACGCTCATCCCCGGACTGCTCAAAACCCTGGCCGCAAACCGCAAAATGCCCCTTCCGCTTAAGCTGTTTGAAGTGTCCGACGTGGTCCTCGCGGACTCCAAGGCCGAGGTCGGGGCCAAGAACGAGCGTCGCGTTTGCGCCGTCAACTGCAACAAAACGGCTGGCTTCGAGGTCGTCCACGGGCTGCTGGATCGCGTCATGCAGCTGCTGGAGGTGCCCTGGGACAAGGAGCAGGGTTACTTCCTGCGGGCGGTGGACGATCCGTCCTACTTCCCGGGACGGTGCGCCGCCATCGTGTACAAGGGCACCGACATTGGCCGCATCGGCGTGCTGCATCCGACGGTGCTGACCGCGTTCGAGCTGACCACGCCCTGCTCGGTCGTCGAGTTCAACATGGAGTATTTCGTTTGAAGTGCATTTTTTTAGCGACGACTGCGGCAGTAATATGCTTTAGTAATTTATTCGCAGTTGGTTTCGAAAGTTGAGCAAATAAATGCGCTGAAAATAACAATATTATTCGCATTTTATTCAAAGAGAAGCTTCCTGTTCATAAAACAAAAACGCCTAAAGTTATACTTCCCGAAAAGTTCAAAGTTTGGGAAAAAAGCTCCAGCGCTGTTTCAGTTTCCGCCTGTTCCAACGAAAACGTCAAATTGCTTTTCCAACCTGCAAATGCGATGTTGGCGGGAAAATTTGAAGACGATGGAGTGCGTAAATTTTCTGTTGTTTTCGTCGGTTTGGAGAATCGGTAATCTCGTCGGAGCAGTTTTCCGTTGTCGTTTAGGCAAATAATATTTATAAAGATGTGAAAAGAAAAGTGAATAAGCAGTGTTTTGCGATGCTTCGCTTCGCTAGGAGACGGTGATTTTAGCGGATTGCAGACTGGATTTTCGCCATGTGATGTGATGATTGTCTGAGCCCAAGTTGCCGAGGAATCGATAATTGGGAATAGAACCAATTCCACCTTGAACGGCCCGAGCGGTTTAGGCTTTCAGGATTTTTGTGATATTTACTTGTAGAGTCAAAACAGATCAGTAAACATCACTTATCTGTATATTACACTTTTTGAAGATTACATTTTTGCGGTAACACTTTCAACTTCTACGCGCACGATCACATCACTTTGTATTAAAATTTTCGTCGAGCCAGTTCTCTATGTTGAAGCCAGACTTGTCCTCCAGACCTCTACGCCGAGCCATGCCAGACCCCCGAACTCCTAAGTCCCGGGTGGACTCTTCACGGCAGCTAAGTCCCGGCGGACTCTTCACGGCGGCTAAGTCCCGGCGGACTTCTCAAACAGCTAAGTCCCGGCGGACCGCGGCCTCCACCGCTAAGTCCGGCTGGACTGGGGCCTCTGCTACTGGTGGCTGCTGGCGGGTCCGGCTGGTCTGGGGCGTCTTCTGGAACTGGACTGGAGTTGAGCTGGCTGGAACTGACTGGAACTAATCCTGGAACTAACTGGCCTCCTCAAGAATTTTGGGGTTTTTATAGTCAGTCCCCGAAAACTCTACTAAATTTTGTTCTACTAAAAGTGGTCCGTTTCGATGAGAAGCATCGATGAACCTCATGAATTAAATTATGCAGACCTCTGCAATTCTTCATGACTTTCCGTATGGTGTAGTGAGTACACCTCAAAATCGGAAGTCATGGGTTCGAACCATTGTCGTGAAACTTTAAATTATGTTATTGGAATATCAAAATTATGTTCCTCAAATATTCTCAAAAAATGTAAGTCAATAATGAGAAGGTCGAATTCTCCATTGAACAAACATGCCAATGAATTTGGTTAAGCCACACCCCCAATTTCCCCTGTGGAATAACATCGCACATTCATAATTGAAAGCTTAACCATTTTATTGATTGCCTAACAATTGGCGAAATTTAATAAAGGGCTTTTCAGGTGAGGATGACTCATGATCCACACCTGTACATAAGCTTAATTATTTGTCGCGCAACGCGAGTCGACGGGTAAAATTATTTATGCTTGCGTAAGCGCGCATGGTCAGAACTGTGGTGAGGTTCGAAAAATGGACAAATTTAATGATTTAAATTTGAGGTCGCTGCAACCTGAACCAGATTCTCACCACCATGGCAGCCGTCCATTGCCGGCCGCTCCCATCTCCACCGCGCACCAGGGACAAGGAAAGGGAATTGGAAGACGGGAAGTGTTGATGCTCCACTTTTTTAAGAGTATTAAGGGAAAATCTCCACGGTATCCTCAAGTAAGTTTCGCTTGGAGTTGGACGGTTTTTGGGAAGGTGAATGGTCTGAGGATCCACCCTAGGCGACCTTTGGCATTGTTGTTCGAATTCTTCGTGTGTTCTCATTTCTAATGGGAATTCTTTTAATTCTTCTCATCTCTTATTGGATGAATTCTATCAGTCGCCCAGGCTATTTATAGCGAGGTATTTTTAGATTCAATTTCAACTGCGCTTGCAATCTTGCATGCAATCTTGTTTTGAGTTCTGATGTTCAACTTGCATTCAATGTGATTCTAAGTCCGATTCTTGGATTCAACTATACCAGTCTAATTCCTCCTCAAGCTACCAATGCTCCACGGTTAAGTGGAAAGCATTTTGCTTGCCAATCCTAAGGACAGGGGATCGAACCCCGCCGTGAACTTGTAGTTTTTTTCACTAATTCCAAATTCAATGAGTCCAGAACTTTCTCGTTGGGAGCAGATGGGTATCGAACCCAGAACCATTCGCTTATAAAGCGAACATCGTAACCATTCAGCCACGACCGCTCCACAATAAGCAGTGTTTTGCGATGCTTCCGGAAAAAGCTGAACAAAAGGTGAGTGGAAAAAGATGCAGGTGGTTATGTTACACATGACCAGTATGATAAAGAACTTTGCACAAGGCTCTGTAAATAAAATCTATTTTTTAATAGCACGCACAAAAATAAGGCATATTTGAATCAACAAAACGTTTTGTTGATTTGAAAATCAAGAATTTTGTTGAATCAACGCTAAACGCCAAAGCAACTTTTTCAAAACAACAAAAGATTTTTGTGGAATTGAGAAAATCACGGTTTGTTTCAACGCAAAATCGGCGTTGATTATATTCAACAAAAAAATTGTTGAATCAAACCTCGTACAGGCTGATTCTACAAAATATTTTTCTGCGTGAGGGTGGGGGCCAAATAGAGCTTTATGACGTTTCGCGTACACACACTAGCGCACCATTTGATTTTGCTGGCCGGACAAAATTTAACCTCAATCTTTTTCGTGTACATACACGCAATACACTGAAAGAAAGGCGCATAGCAATATCACATGTTTTACACGTGAATCTGCCCCATACGACTTTGCTTGTGATTGTCACGTGCAAATCACTTCGAAAATTCTGAACGCACGACGCGGTAAATTCAAAAGCAAAACACGTTAACCTCATGAGACGATGCACATGAATTCGCAATGCTTGTCTCATTAATGTTGAATGGTTTTGTAGTGTAAATCGAATAGTTTTCCATTTGTTTTCAAATGAGTAATATAATGAGAGGGGTTTTCTTATCATGTATTTTATTTTTTTTGATACGGTTTCAATTATAAATAGCTTTTATTTCAATTTTTTATGTAAATTACGTAAGTCACACATTTCACTTCCCTGGCGTGCGTTATGCTGATCTATCGGGAAGTTCGTGCACCGAGGCACTCAAGAAGTACGTCCTGCCGAACCGGAGAATCACCAAGGTCAGGTCGTTCGGGAACGGGTTGAAGCTGGCCGAGCAAAATGGCACCAAGACAATCATTTTGTTCTTCTCGATCCGGTAGCTCGCAGATCCGTAGCCCGCCCGTTGTCCATGATGAATCTAAAGAAACACCAGCACTGCAAGTGGTCCGGGCTAACAGATTCGGATCAGGAGCAGATTTCGAAAAGGACCTCTAGCCGGATCTTCTGGAAAAATAATAAGCATTAATTTCAAACAGCTCTATTGTTTCTTTTGATTTTACCTGTAAGATACGAACAATTATTAAAAAATAATCTCAGGAAACTGTCTTAAATAATTTTTCTCTCCGCAAAGCAATTTTTCCACCAACATCGTCCGTGGCCATCTTAATAATGGAAAGTTTTTCGCCACATTTCAATTTGACGTGTTTTTCACTTTAAAATCAAAGGCAATGTCGAATGGGGCAAATCGATATGAAATTCATTTGAATCTGAAGTGAAAAGCAGGTGAAACAAGAATGAATGATTATTCGCTTATGATCAGCTGGTTTCAAATGGTTTTCAAGACCATTTGACATGTAAAACATAACCGGTTCAAAGGAAAAGCACATGCTTTTATTGTGTAGATTTTTGGAGACTCTCACGTGGAAAATCACTTGAGATTGCTATGTTGGTTTCTTTCAGTGTACATACGCATGTAGATTACTCTATAGAAGAAACGACAGAACCGTCGGGTTGTGCCAAATTTCTTCAAGGGTTTGGGAAACATTCTAGAATCAATTCTCAATTAACTGGGCTCTTGACACGGAACCCACGAGGTAAAAAGCTGCGGCGATTTAGTACCTATAGGTAAAATTGTCCCAGACCGAGGAATTTCCCTTTTCGGTATTTAAAAAAGTGTATATGCTGTCTGGCTACAGCTGAGTGATCGAATGGTGGTTCTATCATGTGAACCCTGTCGTTTGTATTCAATTTTCAGCATTAAATCTGTGATAAAACTAAAAAAACTGCCATGAAAATTTTAATGCTCAGCCTCGTGCTCAACGTAAACAAAAACACAGGCAAGCAAACGGACGAAACGAACTGTCAAAGCCAAGAAGCGTAAAGTTAAGGTGGTCTCGTGATTCGAATTTCGTTAGTATATTAACAAGTATATTAAAATAACGTAAGTATTCTTAAATTAATTAATTATACTTGGAGTTTCCTGCCCCTTGGAAAAACCTTCCAAGAGTTCTTATTAAATTAAAACGAAATTTTGTTCCTTCCGAGTTTTACAGCATTCTTTGTTTACAATCTCAACGGTAGCGCATGGCTTGCTTCAATGTCCGAAAGCAATTCGGTTTGATAAGATATCAAAAATTGTTTCACAACAGATTCCAGTCTGATTTACAGCCTCTGATAGACACTCGATATGAGATATTTGGAAATGGTCCCTCCGTCCAAGTTTAGTTTCGGATTAGCCTTCGTTCTGAAATGATCCTGTTGCGCATTCTGTTGGTAGTATTCTGTATCGGAACTACGTTTGCTACGGTTGACCTGATATCCGCTGAGGGTTACACTGTAGAGCAGCATGAAACCGTTACCTCCGATGGCTACGTACTAACCATGTTCCGGATCCCAGGAACACCCGGAAACTCCAGCCGACCAGTTGTGTTTCTTCAGCATGGCCTACTCTGCTCGTCAACCGACTGGCTCGTACTGGGAGCGGGACATTCCCTGGCCTTCTTATTTGCGGATGCCGGATACGACGTTTGGCTGGGTAACGCTCGTGGTAACACTCACTCGCGACGACACGTAGCGCTAGATCCCGCGAGGGACGAAACCTTCTGGGACTTTAGCTGGCACCAGATCGGGCTGTACGATCTGCCGGCCATGGTCGACTACGCGTTGCAGGTAACCGGGGAATCGGCGCTGCATTATGTTGGCCACTCGCAGGGCACTACGGCGTTCTTCGTGATGACTTCGCTACGGCCGGAGTACAACGGGAAGATCCGGTCGATGCAGGCGCTGGCCCCGGTGGCTTTTATGGGTCACTTGCAGTCACCGTTTCTGCGGGTTTTGGCGCCGTTTGTCGATCAGATCGAGGTGAGGTTGGGGGTTTTGAGGTTAGGTTTTTCTATTCATTCAGTTTCTCATGATTGTAGTGGATCACCGGAATGCTCGGAGCCAATGAGTTCCTGCCAAGTAATAGTATGCTGGCGCTGGGAGGGCAAAAGTTCTGCCAGGACACGTCCCCGGTGGTTGAACTCTGCGCCAACACGCTCTTTCTGATTGGTGGATTCAATTCGGCTCAGCTAAACCGGAGTTCGCTCCCGGTCATCCTGGAAAATACTCCAGCCGGAGCTTCCGTCAAACAACTGGTCCACTACGCTCACAACATCAATTCGGGTAGCTTCCGGCAGTTTGACTACGGTTGGGCCCTTAATCTGGTCCGGTACGGATCGATCCTGCCTCCAAAGTACCCGTTGGATCGTGTAACGGCGCCGGTACTGTTACATTACGGAGAAAATGACTGGCTTGCCGCTATCAGTGATGTCCATCTTTTGGCAAGGGAGCTCGGGAATCTGGTCGCAATACTTCCGGTTTCCGACCGGAAGTGGAACCATCTGGACTTCACTTACGCTGTGGACGCCAAAATTCGACTCTATGAGAAAGTCATCGACATTGTTGAGCAGTACGAAAACCTAACCTAGAAATAAAGAAAAAGTTGGTCACCCTACTCTACTCATTCCGTCCATTAATTAAAGCTGTCGATGGGCTTCTGTGCAGGACAGGTTTCCCCCTCGGAACAGGGATGCCAGATGAAATTTTGAGTTATCTGCAATTTTTTTTTCAAATATCTGCAAAAATCTGCAAACTTATATACACGTAAAACTAGGTTTATGGATTCGTATCCTACAATTCTGTTTAAATAAATTATGATGTTTGACTTAAACAACGTTTAATGTATGTTTTATGTACTTAAATCTGTGTGAAAACAAACTAAAATTATTTGCATTAAATTCAATTAATTTGAAAAAACGTAATAAAATGTACTATAGTTTCAATTAAATCTTATTTACCTACATGATCAAAAGTCTGGATCGAATTGCAATGTGTTTCCCCTTTCGATAAAACGACAGGATAACCCTAAAGTAAAATTTAAAAAATATACAAACAATATTTTTAAAATTAAAACATTTTTATCAAGATACTTTTTGTATTTTATTTCTAAATGTGTTTTTCTATTTCAAGGTAAGGCTAATATAAAAATACTTTTTAAGGGGGAAACCAAAATTATACAAAAAATTAACTGTCATTTAAAATAATTTTGTGTGGGTCTCGTGGCGCAGGGGTAGCGGCTTCGGCTGCCGATCCCGATGATGCTATGAGACGCGGGTTCGATTCCCGCCTTATCCACTGAGCTTCTATCGGATGGTGAAGTAAAACGTCGGTCCCGGTTTCTCCTGTCTCGTCAGAGGCGCTGGAGCAGAAATCCCACGTTAGAGGAAGGCCATGCCCCGGGGGGCGTAGTGCCAATAGTTTCGTTTTTTTAAAATAATTTTCAATAAATAATTAGGGCACGGTTTTAGTTTTGTGATACTTTTAGATAACTTAACAAAAAGTTAAAATAAAATTAGCGATAGTCTTATTTCGTGCAGTATTGTATCTAAGGAAATTATTGTTTCAACGATTTCAGCAGATTTCACGTAATTATAAATATTTTTTTTTAATCTCTAAAGTCCAGGTAGCATATTTTCAGATACGTCCAATTTTTTGATAACTATTTTAAGGGCTTATTCTTCTTGCATCACTTTACATGAAATATTTACTTTTTGTATAGTCATGTCAGTTATTAACATAAACTTCGAAATTATTTTATCTATATATATAAAAAATTTCGACGGTTTTGTTCGAACGCGAATCAATTCAACACGGAACGTCGGACCGAGGTGCTCTTTGTTGCGTTGGGTTCGTATAAGTCCAAGGAAGGTTTATACGCTAACTAATTGACACTTTGGCCACTCTGGAACCGATTCCGGAGCATCGGCTAATTGTATGCAGAAAGTTACGTAAAATCAAATTTTGATCACAGGAGGCTGAATAAGGTAACAAGCAAAAAACGTCAACAAACGACAAAAAAGGCAGAACAAAGTTTGTCGGGTAAGGCTTGTTTATTATAAGAGGAAATCTGTTGCATCTCGCAGTTAAAATACCTATGCGATAATTTTCTAAATTGATACGAAAATTCTTATTTATTTCAAATATTAATAAGTCTCTGAATTATAATTCTTTCATACGAAAATTTATGGTTCGCTATTCACGACAAAATTAATGGGAATGGAAAAGCTAAACTAAAACAATTCAACAGAAAAAATGTGTTGCGTTCTAAAATATCACAAAAATTAAAAAAAATATATATTTTTAAAACTAATTTCAATAATTAGATTAGAGAAGTTAAATCTCTCACGCCCATGGTTACTTCAGAGCACCAAAACTTTAAACTCAAATATACTGATACAACTTTTCATGGTGTTTTAAGTTGCAGTTGTTCATGTAGAATGTATGCTAACATCTCTCCAAATCAAATCAAAGAAATCTGAAAGTGCAGAGATTTTAGAATTTGTATTTCATTCTTCAGAAATATGGTCTTACAGAAAAGAATAATTAGTTTTAAACATATTTCGAAGCCTTTTCATACAACTGGATCAATAGATTTGAAGAAAATCAGTTTTTGTGATTTAGAAAAAAGTTGCTCATCTTCCTGATGGTGCTCTGGGTGCACTACTTCAAATTCAACTTTTTTGCACCAATTCGATGTTTATGGGTTAAAGTAAAGTATTTCCTGCATTATTGTACCAAAATTCAACCATTTAATTTTTTTTACGATAAGCAAACAGCTCTTGGCGTTAGAGGGTTAACGAAATCAATCAATGTTTTACATTTTTAATTTCTTGTAAAGCCGTTGCAAATATTTTTCAAAGTTTATGTCGCCCCCACCTTCAAAATTTGTCCAAAAAATCAGGGGGCAAAAAAATATATTTTTTCAAAAAACCTCAAAATTTCAATGAAAATAGAAATTAAATCCACTGAAAACAATCTAAAATGAATTTTTCTACATTGATAATCATATTTAGCATTTTTGGGCTGGATTAAAATAATTTTGAATTTTTATAAAATTCCATGAAAAACTTTTTTTTTCGCGAAAAATAAAATTTTTGTCAATATTTAGATATTTTGGAAACTAATGATTGCAAAACAACTGGACAAGTGTTTAAGAGCGAGTCCACGAACAGGGCATACCCCTTTGTATGGGACGTCGTTTGGACCTCACCAATCTGCCTGAAATTTTCAGGGGTTGTTTGTACATATGAAACTAGCATCTGGCCAAAATATGAGCACTCTAGGTCAACGGGAAGTGGGGCAAATCGGGACACAAAGTTTGAAGGTTCAAAAACGTCAAAAATCTTAAAAAGGCTATAACTCAGGCAAAATTCAATTTAATTTCAAAATTCAAAATGCATCTGAAAGGGCTTAAAAAATGCAACAAAATGCAGGGAGAAGCATCCCAATTGGTTAAATCTAAAGGGAGTTATTGGCATTTTAGTGAAAAAATAGCATAATTTTCAAACTCAAATAAAAAAGTGTTCCATCCAGATATCAACTCGGTTCGAACTGCAGCTTGTAGGGGACATCTGAGACTACCATCTGAGACTGAGACCGCTTTGGGTAAGGCAGTTTAACATATTAAATAGACACTTTTACTTTTAGTGAATTTTTTGGTTGTACATTTTTGCTCGGGGGACCCCTTAGATCAAATTTTCCGGTGATAATTTTATCATATTCGTGTTCCTGAGACAATTTCACAATAGAAACATGCATAAAAATGTTTATTTTCATTCATTTTAACCCTTTATAAAATGAAAGTTAAAAAAAATTAAGAAGCTACTTTTTTTTCTGGTGTCATCTAGTATCCTTGGAAACGAACTTGATTTTTAATAAATGTGAATCGAAGATTTTTTTAACTTTCATTTTTAAAAGGGTTAAAATGAATGATAATAAACATTTTTATGCATGTTTCTATTGTGAAATTGTCTCAGGAACACGAATATGATAACATTATCACCGGAAAAATTGATCTAAGGGGTCCCCCGAGCAAAAATGTACAACCAAAAAATTCACTAAAAGTAAAAGTGTCTATTTAATATGTTAAACTGCCTTACCCAAAGCGGTCTCAGTCTCAGATGGTAGTCTCAGATGTCCCCTACAAGCTGCAGTTCGAACCGAGTTGATATCTGGATGGAACACTTTTTTATTTGAGTTTGAAAATTTTGCTATTTTTTCACTAAAATGCCAATAACTCCTTTTAGATTTAACCAATTGGGATGCTTCTCCCTGCATTTTGTTGCATTTTTTAAGCCCTTTCAGATGCATTTTGAATTTTGAAATTAAATTGAATTTTGCCTGAGTTATAGCCTTTTTAAGATTTTTGACGTTTTTGAACCTTCAAACTTTGTGTCCCGATTTGCCCCACTTCCCGTTGACCTAGAGTGCTCATATTTTGACTAGATGCTAGTTTCATATGTACATACAACCCCTGAAAATTTCAGGCAGATTGGTGAGGTCGATGCGAGATGGGTATGCTTTGCTCGTGGACTCGCTCTTAATGCATTTTAAAACACTCTTTTATTCAAATGTTTAAACCATGGCTCGTAAATTCAATTTTAAAACTTTTTTAATTTTTTACTTTTTTGTAGAGCTGGATGATAAAATGATTTTTTTTAATATTGTGTTTATTTGTTTGTTTATCACAAGTAAATTTATAGAACTTCATAAAAGTAAAACTTGAATCAGTCGAGTCTGGGCTGTATGTGTTATCATGAAAAAAATGTTTTTTTTTGTTAACATGTAAAAGTCAAAACTTTATTGTCGATTTTCTCCTTGATAAACTTGACCTTTGAACAAAACATAAAAAATGCTGTCGTTTTGATATAAACAGTGATGAATCCATACTCTAATCTTCTTGCAAAATCGATTAATCTTTTGTATTTCTATTTGTATTTTCGCTAAATCTTTCCCTAAGCGGTCCCATCAATTTAAATCCATGGAGAGACGATTGTTGCATATTAAAATAAATAAAAACATGTCAGATATTAAACTTCATATTAATATTGGCAATATTTTTTTTTTAATAAAAGTTTCATGTTTTTATTTTCAATTCAATTCAATTCGGTTTTATTTGTGAATAATCAAGTTACAATGAGTTCATTTAGGTACGCAACAGAGTTTTGGTGTTCCTTTCAGCTGTGTTTTACATCGTAATTCAATCGAAAAATTATTACTAATAACTATGGAATAGACAAGAGTAAGAAAAAGTTTTCAAAAAACTTACAGAAAGTGCAATGGGAAAAGGATAGATAGAGAGAAAGCTTAAAACTAGATCACAGACAAAAATAATCAATTATAGATGTGCTTGATCATCAGCTCCCCGAGGGCCAGAAATTGCTCCGCCTTGTTACGGCAGCTCCGAAACCGCGTCATCATTTCCCCCGCGAGAGCAAAGAACTCCGGCAGGGTAAAGAGATCTTCCCCGGTGACTCCTTGCTGGGCCGCATCGCCGCTACCGGCAGCGACCACGCTGGCAAACGAACGCCCCCATCCAGGAGGGATCGCTAGGTTGTCCGCTGGAACCGTACGCTGTCCAGCTGCAGGAACGGCTGCGCTCGTACTTCGCTGAGGAGAGTGGGACTCTGCTGCTTTCTTCTTCCTCTTTTCCTGCTCCTCGAGGTAGGCCTTGCGCGCGACGCATCCGCGGTAATTGCCGGTATGGTTGCCGTCACAGTTCGCGCACTTTACGCGCGGCTTAGTTTGTTCTGCGTTTTCCCCCAAATCCGCCTTTCGTGGCAGTGCGCACGCCTCCGAGAGGTGTGACTCACCGCACTTCACGCAGCGGGGCCGGAGGTTGCAGTTCCGCGAGCCGTGGCCGAATTTCTGGCAACGGTGGCATTGCGCTACGTCCGTCGGGTTCTTGGTGTAAAACCGCCAGTTTACCCAAAAACCGTCCAACGTCTTAGTCCGCCGCAGATCTTGGATCTTGACGGTGCCGCGGTCGAAGTACAACAGGTACAGGGTATGCGTACCCGTGACTGTTGTCTTTCGCGAGAGCACTTTTATCTCCCGTGGCTTTATTCCGGCGTTCGAGAGGTGTCGCTTCAGGTCGGCGATCGGACGGTCTTGGTAACCCTGCAAGACGACCTTAACAGGGGGCTTCTCTGGGTCGTATGTGTAGAAGTTGAAGTTGCTACGCTTCAGTTCTTCAAGCACCAGGTCGAAATCTTTTCTGTTCAGTGTGATCACTTGCACTGCCGACTTACCGATTTTCAGACAATATCCGAGGCCTTCCAGCAACTCGTCAACATCGTCCGCCAACGTGTCCAAAACAAAAATTGGAGGTGGTCTTCGTTCCGTTGGAGAATTGTTCTTTTTTGACGGCGGCACTTTTTTCCGTGCACGACCATCGTAGTCGTCGTCGTCGTCGGTAGTGCTGCTACCGTCGGTGTTGTTGTTGTTGTTTTCTTCGTCGTCGCTCAGCATCTGGAACTCGTTCCTGATGGGGATGTTGGCGGATGTTGATGTGCCACTGGTCGTGGCACCGGAAGTACCTGAACGGGTTCGCACTGGTGATCTCGGAACATATCCGGGATGTAGTAACTTTTTGTCGATGCCTTCTGCGCTCACTCTCCCCTGCGCGATGGCGGTCGACACGGCGTTGGTTTGTTTACCTTTTTGCACACGGCCGGTAGACGAACTTCGCGGGTTTTTCGAGGCCGCACTCGAACTGCCACGGCCACGGCCGGCCCTTGGCATGCTGCAGGAGCAAACTCGCGGCTAATCACGGTAAACTACGGCGAAAAAAATCGAAAAAACGATCGAGCACTGAGCACTTGACTGCTGCTTGCTCTCGTGCGTACACGGAGGGGGGATTCATGTTTTTATATTTTAATCAAAACCGAATTGAAAAGCACTCAAATTGCAATTTATGTTTTAATTAATCTTATGTATGCCTCTAGCCTATAGTCCTACAGTTCAATTTTTTTGTGAGTTTAATTCATCCTCCAATACCTACAATTTATTTTCTATGTATTTTTTTTATCCTGTATTTTAATATTTTTTTCCAGCATATTCTGGATTTATTTTGTTAACAGTTGAGCTTTATTACAAGAAATTCCTCCAGATTTGATACTTTTGTGTACCATTAACACCTAAACTCCCAAGCTCTAGAAAAAGGGGGAATTCCCATACAGATTCCCCCTTTTTCTTGAGCTTGGGAATTTAGGCGTTAATAGACCATTAATTAAAAAGATTTGATGGTGAAAAAATGCTTGCCTTAGTATTGAAATATACACATGAAGATTTTAAGTTATATATAAATTGAATTATGTTACTTCTATAGTAATTTTGCTATGTCATGTTTAATATTTTAAAAAATAATCAAAACTCATGTCTTGTGCCCTTTCAGACAACTAGAAACGCTATGATTTATTTATTGTTTTTTTTCTGTTTTCAAGTTTATTTTCATTGGATTCTTCTGTAAGCAAAAAAATTCTTTTTAAATATCGATTGCATTAAAAATTAATTCTAATTATTTTTTTAAAACCATTTTTGTGCACTGCTGCCAAATTTTTAAGAAAAATTGTAATAGTCTTTCAGAAATTTAGAATTATAATTATTTTAATTAATCCAATGAAATAAAAAATAGGCGTGGAAAAGAAATATGCAACTAACGTTTTTTGTACAATTTAAAAAAAATATTCGAAATATTTTGAAATGATTCGAAACACAAACCCAAAATAAAAAAAAACAAGGCAAACAATATGTGTTAAAATGATTTTATTTCAAACACTTAAAAAAAACTAAACTTATCATTCTTTATATGAGCAGTTCTCTAGGATTTCGGTCATTCGATTTTTTTTTGTATTTTTTAATCCGACTGAAACTTTTTTGGTGCCTTCGGTATGCCCAAAGAAGCAATTTTGCATTATTACTTTGTCCATATAATTTTCCATACAAATTTGGCAGCTGTCCATACATAAATGATGTATGAAAATTCAAAAATCTGTATCTTTTGAAGAAATTTTTTGATCGATTTTGTGTCTTTGGCAAAGTTGTAGGTATGGGTACGGACTACACTGGAAAAAAATGATACACGGTAAAAAAATTTGGTGATTTTTTATTTAACTTTTTATCACTAAAACTCAATTAGCAAAAAAACACTATTTTAATTTTTTTTTATTTTCTGATATGTTTTAGAGGACATAAAATGCCAACTTTTCAGAAATTTCCAGGTTGTGCAAAAAATCATTGACCGAGTTATAAATTTTTTAATCAATACTGATTTTTTAAAAAAATCGAAATTTTGGTCGCAAAAATTTTTTAACTTCATTTTTCGATGTAAAATCAAATTTGCAATCAAAAAGTACTTTATTGAAATTTTTATAAAGTGCACCGTTTTCAAGTTAAATCCATATTTAGGTGACTTTTTTGAAAATAGTCGCAGTTTTTCATTTTTTTAAATTAGTGCACATGTTTGCCCACTTTTGAAAAAAATATTTTTGAAAAGCTGAAATTCTCTATATTTTGCTTCTTCGGACTTTGTTGATACGACCTTTAGTTGCTGAGATATTGCAATGCAAAGGTTTAAAAACAGGAAAATTGATGTTTTCTATGTCTCACCCAAACAGCCCACCATTTTTCAATGTCGATATCTCAGCAACTAATGGTCCGATTTTCAATGTTAAAATATGAAATATTTGTGAAATTTTCCGATCTTTTCGAAAACAATATTTTCAAAATTTTCAAATCATGACTAACATTTTAAAAGGGCGTAATATTGAATGTTTGGCCCTTTTGTAATGTTAGTCTTATATGACCTTTTCGAAAGAGAAACGTGATTTTATCTCGCAATAAGCAATACAAACAATAATGAAGAAAGTGCTACAAAATTCATTAGTAAAAGTGACCTATTTATTAGGAATCGTATTCATGTATGATTCTTTTGCAGTTTGTCGTTAAACATATAAGAAAAAAAAATTAAAAGAGGAGATAACAACTTAAAAAAACATTTGCAACATCATTGTTGATTGAATTGGGATAAAATTTGTTACAAATTGTTAGTTTATGTTTTTGGCAAATTTAAATTAGCTGTTTG
The DNA here is from genome assembly GCF_016801865.2 of Culex pipiens pallens. NCBI lineage: Eukaryota > Metazoa > Arthropoda > Insecta > Diptera > Culicidae > Culex > Culex pipiens. The sequence continues at coordinate 128,501,087 of NC_068937.1, forward strand.
TCATAAACTAACAAAAATAAATAGGTTATCAAAAACAAAACTCACTGAAACAAATCATCGATCAAATTTGGCTGTAGCGGTTCAATTAAAAAAGAAACTCCGTATATTTTGACATATTCGGAAAAATTATTGATTTTCCAACATAAATGTCATGTAGATTGAACAATATTGTACCTGTGATTCCCGCGAAAAGAAGCTGTATCGAGAAATAAAAAATGAGAGTGTGTGCGTTAGAGTGTAACAAAAATGACTTTTTGGCGGGCATTCAGGGGTTTGTTCCGGTGGGCATACTGAGCCTAAATCCCAAATATGAGCTTGATTGGACGTAACAGGAGCTGGCGCTCCGCCCTTCAATTTTAAATGGGATTTAACCCGTAAAAAAAGATTTTTTCAAAAATGTCACTTTTTGAGGCATTTTGGCCACTAATGCGTTTAACAAAAACATCACTGGCGTGTAGGCCAGATCCTTGCGCATCTTTTGGTATACATAACATTGAAGTTTGGAGCATCCTGGAGCTCGGTACAGACCTTCAAAGTTTGGCATTTTTTCGAAAAATCGGTCCCAGCAAAATCAAATGGCGTCTCGGGCGTCGCGAGGTGCGACGCATATCTTTTTTGCCGGGGCAGATTTTTCGAAAAAATGCCAAACTTTGAAGGTCTGTACCGAGCTCCAGGATGCTCCAAACTTCAATGTTATGTATACCAAAAGATGCGCAAGGATCTGGCCTACACGCCAGTGATGTTTTTGGTAAACGCATTGGTGGTCAAAATGCCTCAAAAAGTGACATTTTTGAAAAAATCTTTTTTTACGGGTTAAATCCCATTTAAAATTGAAGGGCGGAGCGCCAGCTCCTGTTACGTCCAATCAAGCTCATATTTGGGATTTAGGCTCAGTATGCCCACCGGAACAAACCCCTGAATGTCCGCCAAAAAGTCATTTTTGTTACATCCTAGTGTGCGTGCAACATGGAGTTAAACTTTTCAAAGTGCTATTGTAATCTTCACAGCAACTTCACAGAAAGTTTAACTCCATGTTGCGCACACTCTCACTTTTAATTTCTCGATATACATTATCGCTATAGTTTAGCCTGTTTGACTTTTTCGCATTGTACGAATTGGTTAAAATTAGAGTTTTGCGTGACTTAAGAAAAAAAACTCGTTAAGTGTTTTGGTCAATATTTTTGGCGAATTAAATAAAAAACGAATGAAAATCATATTTGAATCATTGAATCTTAATTAAAATTAAATGTCTTATTTAGAAATTGCTATTGAAAATTATTCTTTTAATCTTATAATAACAATATACCAGGAGAACAACTCCTACGTAGTGACTTAACGGCCTAACAACAACTAAGACCGAGACCAACGTTTTACTACTGAGACCCACATTGAAAATCTTATGTAACTTCGCACTTCCATATATTTTTTTTGTTTTTAAAAATAGGAAACAGAGGTAGAAAATCAAATTCACCGTTATTTCAAAACATGAAGAAATTAATATAAAAAAATGCCAAAACTCAAATTAAATTTATTTATGTTTTTTTGTATTCGGGCTTCTTCGGAACTACCCCCTGAATTCAAAGATTGACCCATCACTAGGATAAATATCAAATTTGAGCTCATTCCTAAAAATATGGTGTCTTGAGGAAAGTTTTTCTAAAATTAATAAAGGTTCAACATCTGAGAAAAGGTTAGAATCGGATAACTATGACGCCCTCCACGAGTAAAAAAGTGAAACAGTTGCCATTCTCCATACATTTTGACGATTTCTCCCATACAAATTTCAAACGATTAGAGGGAGGGGTTCCCGTGGTCAGAATGAGCTCATATTTGGAATAAGGGACAGCGTTTTTTTTAACAATAGCCAACATCTTGGAAAACAAGCAACTTCAACCTTTTGAACACCTAGCTTTGAGCAGGATTCTTGCAGTAGAGTATACCAAAGCCATGTTGTAGAGCGCACAATCTGATTTGTAATTTTTTTGCGACAATTCTCAAGTGATTAAAAAGAATGGTTGGTAAAATTCCTAAAATTTGGAATACTTGCATATTTTGACAGTAATCAAACTTGATGTAGGTCTAAGAAGATTGATTCTAAATTTGTAAAATGCTATGTACAGTTGGGTTACTCAACTTATTCAAAGAAATTGTCACATAAGGATTAAAGTTTTTTTTTTTTGCAAACCTCACCGGTAAAATATCTGCAAAAATCTGCAACAAAAAAGTTGTCTGCAACAAATTTCGGAAATCTTCAAATTTGCAGAGAAATCTGCAAATCTGGCATCCCTGCCTCGGAACGCGTTTTCTTGGGAATATAAACAAGGGAAAGAGTTTATGTAAGACTCCCTAACCCTACAAAGATGCTTCCCCTTCGCCGTCGTCCGGAAGATTTTCCCCTTTTCGTTTTATTTCCTTCCTTCCCAAGATCTCGGTAGGCTCTGAGGCGGAAAGCGAGAAAAACTTCTTCCCCTTTGGTTATCAGAGGTGGCTGTGTCGGAAAAAATATGTAGTCTAGTTAATGAGTAAATGAGTCGACGGAGGCCGCCAGCTACGATCCGGGATGCTTGCCTGGTCGAATCTTGACTTAATGAGCCGGGATTGCGTGGGTGGGGGATTCTTGAAACGAACTTTTGGGGAAGGGGTTTCGAAGTGTTAACTAATCCAAATTTAAAGGGATCAATAGCTTATATTCGACAAAATGTTCGACTTAAAATTTGTTTTTTGAATATTTCATAACAATGTTTGACATTTGGTAAATTCTACTTGAAAAATACTAAGAAACTTTTTGTTATACATTCTATGATGTGATCACAGACAATAAAACGGAAATAGCACAGAACTTCAGCCAACTGTCAAACGAGCTGTGGTGAATTCAAAACTGCCATGTTGAGTTTGTGTTGTTCGAATTGACCGTTAAATTGTTGACTGCTTTTTTGCCAAGAGACTTATGTTTGTTAGTCTGTGATTCAACCAAACAATTTCTTCTCATGAAGTTTTCCATAGCTTGCTGCGACCACAAAGTGCGTTAATGTTTGGCACGTGCTTTACTCATTTACGAAGCATACCCTCGTGGTAAAGCAACTGATAACGGGCCTGCCCCCTCCAGCCCAAGCTTCCTCTTATCAGTGGGAAGAAACGCCTCCTCCTGCTCGGTTCTGCCAGCCTGGCCAAGTTGGAGCTTAATGAGTAAAAGTTTCCCTGTTAGACAACCAATTAACAGTCTTGTTCTTTTTGTTTTACCCCCTCTCCTTCCACGCCAGGCTAATTTGATTAAGGTGCGGCCGGCTATGAACTTCAGGGGAAACGGTAGCCGTTGGTTTCGAGCAAGGCGAGTGGCGTCACCTTAAGTGTTGATAAGGACGAGGGGGCTTTTAATTACACGCTCGTAAAAGTCGAATGATTTATAGCATTTAACTCATTAGTGTCACTGGCTACCAGGCTAGGAGAAGCAAGCTGGAGGGCGCTGTGACTTTCTTTCCAAAGCTTGCTGCGATTTTGGGCGCACTAATTAAAAGCGTTTAATTGGGGCTAATTGAATTCGGTGTTTCAAATGGACCGAAAGCTGAAGAAGCTGCTGCTGTTGGACCTTTTACAACCAAAAAGCTTGACTAAAATAATTGGAATGCCAACATGTAATACAAAACGGCAACTAATTAGTAGGCCAACCTAGGGGGGACTCATTAGGATGACAATCGGCCAGGAGTCTAGGTAGGCCAGGAGGCACTGTCTTTCCCAAAACTCTCATCTATTTCCAAAAATTAGACAACTCCCGCCCAAGACAATCCGACAAAAAGTTTATTGTTTTCCTCCCTTTGTTACTTTTTGCTCTGTTTACTTTGCGCCACGCCACATGATATTGATTAGCTGTTGGAGGAACTACATACATAAAGAGTCCCGGAACGTGCGGATCACCATGACTTGGGGTTATGCAGCCTACTTCGATGGATAAGCTCTTCTTGACAAAAAAGTTGCTATAGAAAAAGTTTTTGTCTCACCTAAAACTTAGTTCTGATATAAATTACAAAAAAACTAAAATCGCCTTTTATAAACTTACTTTAAACATTTGCCTCAAAAAATATTTTTGACGGTTATGCCCTTATAAAATGTTAGACATGAATTTAAAATTCCGTAGTAACAGTTCAATAGGGCGAATCTGCGTTTGTAAACAAGCAGTCTATCCCCCTTTTAATTTACGTTAACTTTCAAAAGGCATCATGTACATTTTGACGCTTTCGGAGTTATTGCATATTCTGAAAGTACTCCTAATAAGCTACCTCTCCACCAAAAATGAGCAAAAGTTACTTAAGTAAAGTCTGTTTAATCATGATTTTAAATAAAGTAACATAAACAAAATCTCTGCCATCAGCAGTCCCTGTTTATATAGCCCTGTCAACCTGTCAAACAAAAGACTACATGAACCTTGTGACGAAAAAAAAGCAACATGAACAAAGCGCCATGTACATTCGGCGAAGAAAAACGAATCATAACACAGCGTCCCCCTCAATGACAGCAGGGTGATATAGACGTTGGTGATTTCAAAAGATGTTATGTTTGTTTTTCTCAAATAAAATTACGGAAATAATGTTTTATTGAATTTGGATGATCAAGTATCAATAAAAGCAACGTTTTTCATCGTTTGTTAACATTAGAACATCTTATTTTGCTTTTATATTAAAATGGGAATAGAAAATGGATGCTCAACATTCAAATGCGTTTTTCTCAAAACGCATGGTTTGTACATGATCAGTGTTGCAAAAGAGTGATAGAAAAGCTATCAATAGATTATCTCTGCACCAAAAATATCCGAGAGTATAGCGGCCGTCACTATAGCTTGTGAGATCTCTTCTTGTGTCTCGTGATTCCCAGCGATGTCATTCTCTCTCTATCACTCCTTCCCTTTTCCTCGACTATGCGCTCTCACCGCTGAGTCTCTCAACCTCTCCGAAAAATGCAATGAGAGAACGCGAGATGGCGATTATGAGCCGACCACGCATGACGCCCCTTCAAACTGCGTTTGCAAAATTGGTTTTGTGGCGGCTTTTGTGGTTAAACGCTGTTGCGGTAGGATGATCGTGGAAGCGAGAATGAGAGAGAAAAGGAAAATGTCAATCGCGAGTGGATAAACACAAAAACGTGTTCGGCTATGTTCGGCGCTGAGAGTTTCAATGAAGAGAGAAGAGCAGTTGTATTTGAGGCATGAATATTCAGGCGAGATAATTGTAGTTGCTGAGAGGTGATATTTTGATATTTTAACAACCCTGTACATGATGCTTTTTGAAATGTTGGCGCCGAACTGTCACTTGAGCATAAGGGATAGACTGTTTGTTTACAAACGCAGATTCGCCTTATTGAACTGTTACTACGGAATTGTGATAATATTGTTATAGAAAGGATTAGAAAATTTCTGGAGTTTTTTTTTTTGAAAAGGTCCAATAAACCAAATTTTAAGTTTTTGCTATTTGAGCGTACCCTTGACTCAAGGTGTTTTCAAAAACACCCAAAAAGCAAAAATCTGGAAATTTTGTTTATTGGACCTTTAAAAAAAAAAAAAAAAACAAAAAAAAACTCCAGATTTCAGGTGTGTAATTACTAATTTGCTGTTTCTTTTTCTTTTTTGTGGCTGTACTTCAAAAACCAGAGTTCGAATATTCAAAGTTTCCCAAAAAAAAAAGAATTGGGAACTTTTCAAAAAAACAAAATAAATAAAAAAAATTAAATTTTTCAAACGTGGACAACCATAGGCACTATTGCGTTACGTAATAAAAGAACACACACTTGTTAAAACACCTGTTTTTAATTAAATTGATTTATTTCTTTTTTACAATTAATCCCCGTTGGTGGCCGTCATCATTCGCCGGTTCGGTGGATGCGACAACCAAAACCGATAGGAGGTAAATTCCGCGTTCGTCGTGACGTCGTCTCCAAAACATTGCGATAATTAAAAATTCTACCCCCACTTCCCCTTCCACGCTCTCATGACGTTTTAAGTTAAATGAAACAAAAAGTCTCCCTCTTGTTCGTTTCCCATTCTCCTCTGCAGAGTAGCGCAATGAGAGTTTCACTGATGAAGATGAGTTCTGGAGCAACATTTGAAAGGGGCGGTACGACATTTCTCTTACGGCCTTTGATCACACGCGTTTAAATGGGACGAAAGGCCGTAAGAGCAATGTCGTACCGCCCCTTTCAAATGTTGCTCCAGAGTTTTCCTCACGAATTTCAGCGCTCTCTCTTGCTCTTTTGTGATTAAATTAATTTATCGTTTGTTTTTGTACATACCTTCAACGGCCTTGCTGCGCCCGTAGTAGGCCATAGTGTGGGGTGTCCATGAAAAGTTCGGGGAAGATGTTCATCAACTACGTAGAGCATAATTCTTGTGAATTTATAAAATTGCAGTTTTTTTTAAATATTTTAAAACAGTTTTAATTGGTGTTTTTATACCGATCGTGGTTTAATGTCGAGACCCGTAGTGTAGGGGTAAGTCGGCTTGGGTTCGATCCCAGACGGTCCCGGTGGCGTCGGACGGGGAAGTTAATGTTGGCCCCGGTCTAACCTAGAGGGTTAAGTCGTGAGTTCAGTCCAGGTGTAGGAGTCGTCCTGGGTCCTGTCTCGGTGGAGTCGCTGGTAGGCAGTTGGACTAACAATCCAAAGGTCGTCTGATCGAATCCCGGGGTGGATGTAACCTAAGGTGAATTACCTAGTTTCGAGTAGCAATCTCGCAATAGAGAACGCCAAGGCAATGCTGTATAACGAATAATCTGATTTTTTTTTATTTTTGGTTTAGTGTAATCTTGTCTCGTCATCTATTGCCATCCCCCCTGCAATGTGACGCTCTTTTTCCCTGATACTAATTGCCCCCCATCTAGTTAGCCATGAAGAAACAATACCGAATAAGAGTGGGGGGAAACATCGCATCTCCCCCTTCTGGAACACGGTCGCCCTTCGTAGTTTTCACTCATTAAGCCGGCATTCTACCAGGCGTCCAGACCCAGCCAGCAGCAATTCCAACGCCAGACACCGCCATTGGATGACCGGGAGGCCGGGGAACCCATCCCAAATCCGAAACAACAAAAACCCCGAGAGAGATCCGCCGCCGCATGGTCCAAGAGCTGGAAATGAAATTCTATGTACTGCACACAACTTCATAGCTATCGCAGTAGCCAGAGCCGCCTGTCAGCTGGAGCGTGGCGGTACAACCTAACCTCACCGACGTGATATCAGACAAAAAGAGGGGAAAAGTAACGAAGAGGAAGAGGAAAAGGAGAAGAAAGGGAGGGAAGGGTGACGCAACTCTTTTAATTACTCCCCCGTCCACCGAAACGTCGACGACGACAAGTGTCTTGTCTGTCGATAGCACTGGCTTGTGTACATAGAACACGGTACAGAACATAGCAGGCCATGCCGACGAAACGACGTGCACGACGTGGTGTGAAGGTTTGAGGAGGTGAGAAGCAGGGTGAAGGGGGAGGGGCGGGGATCAGACCGATAAAACTTGGGCTGGAGAGTTGGAACTGTGGTCAAGGGTCGGAAGGCTGGAAGAACCTGCGGTGGGAACCAACCAGCTGGAAGTGATTAGGCGGTTACTAGACTTCTCAGACTTCTCTTCTGTGGATACAGTTAGTTACGCACTATTCAAAATCTTTAAAAAGTTTAACATGAGACAGAATTACAAAAATACAAAATGACAGAAATACAAAATTACAAAAATAAAATAATAAAGAATACAAAAGTAACAACAATACACGACCGACGATTTGACTCTTTAAAGGAGTCATGTGTCCTTCTACGTCAAGAGTCCATCCCAGACTGCCATGCCGTTGCATGGCAACGTATCAAGCGATACATCGCTTGCTCTCTCCAGACTATCTCGTCTCTCTTCTTATGTGTCCAACGTAAGAGACAAGGTAGGGATGAGTAATTAAACATCGTTCGCCGCTTGCCGTGTCTTTTCTGCAAGCAATCGCCAAAATTACACATGACGACCTTTTCGAGGTTAGTTCTAGCAAAAGTAAATAGGTGTCTTGCGAACCTTCGTGGTGAACGGACACTAGAGCTGCGGTATTTTTTACTACCTAAGCTCAGAGTTATTTCAAAACAAAATTCACAGTCTTTTTAAAGACTACCTGAGTTATTTTCCAAAATTCTAAACAGTCTTTTCAAGACTAACCCCGCCTGAAATTTTGTTGTATTTTACAAACGAAGCCATCTTTTTAAGAGAACTTTGCTTGCAAAATGCGTCAAAACAAAGGTAAACGCAAATCTTCTGAAGATTTGGTCGTTACGTCGGTGAAGCGTTTGAACGCTAAACCGGCTAACGGAAACAGAAAAAGAAAACAGCCTCTTCTGAGGTCTGATTCTGATTCTGAATGTGAGGTCAATCCTCCAATTCCATTGACAAACAGTTTCGGTGTTTTATCCGAAACTGATGACAAGGAACCTTCTCCTCGTACTGAGCCTTCTGCCGTCGAGAAACGAGTAAAGGCTCCGCCAATTGTTGTGACTTCCGTCTCCGATTTGGCCAGCTTTCGAACGCAACTGAAGAATTGCAAGGAAACTTGCAATTTGAAGGTTTCGTTCCAGCTTGGTCGAAGAGGAGAATGTCGCTTGTTGACGGAATCTTTACAAGATCACCAAACTTTTGTTGGTTATTTAAAAAACCACAAACACAATTTCTACACGTATGAGACCAAGAATGCTCGGCCATTCAAGGCGGTCTTGAAAGGTCTCTCCAACGACTTGTCGGTGGATGAGATCAAAAACGAACTTAAGGTGTTGCTTGGCTTTGCCCCATCCCAAGTAATACCAATGAAGAAAAAATCAAACGGGAATATTTCTCGCTTTGGTTTGACTTCACAATTTTATCTGATTCATTTCAATAGAAATGAAATCAACAATTTGAAATTTTTGGACAAAGTTCAGTTTTTGTTCCATGTACGGGTAAAGTGGGAGCATTTTAAGAAACATGGCGGTAATGGCCAGAATCTGACCCAGTGCCGGCGTTGCCAGGCATTCGGTCACGGTACTGATCATTGCGCTATGGTTCCAAAATGCATGGTTTGCGGGGATTCTTCTCACGACAAGGACAATTGTCCCGTGAAAGAAGTCACCCAATTTAAATGTGCAAATTGTGGTGGAAATCACAAATCAAATTTCTGGGATTGCCCCATCAGAAAAAAGGTTTTGGATTCTCGTGCTAAGCATCAGCCGAAATCCAAACCGAAATTTTCTCAAAGTCAGGTTGTACCTGCATCTTTAAATCAAACGTTCGTGCTGTCTCACTCGAACAATTCTAGAAATACCCCTACCGTGGAAAAGTTAGGTAACAACAATGGCATTTCTTATGCTAACGTCGTTTCGGGTTCGGGTTCATCCACGAATTTTAAATCCTCTACCAATCTTTCTGAAATTGGGCAGGTACCTCAAATTTCATTTGAAAATGTTTCTGCTGGCAACGCTTTGGGATCTTCTGATCTCGGCGATGTTACGTTTGAAAAAATGACATTTTTGCAAAACTCACTGTTTGGTTTGATTCAAACAATGAGTAATGCTACATCCATGATGGAAGCAATCCAGATTGGATTAAAATTTGCGAATGATGTTGTTCTTACCCTGAAGTTTAATCATGGATCTAAGTAATTCCATCAATATTATGAATTTTAATGCTCGCTCTTTAAAAGCGAAAGAAAATGAATTTTTCAACTTTTTACGAGTTCATAACGTGCATGTTGCTGTTATAACCGAAACATTTTTAAAAACTGGCACTTATTTGAAAAGTGATCCAGATTATAAAGTTATAACTAATAACCGAATGAATCGAAATGGCGGTGGAGCTGCAATAGTTATCCACCGTAGTATGACTTATAGCACGTTACGTGACTTTAAGTTAAAAGTTATTGAAAGTTTGGGCATTGAACTTGAAACTTCTTTTGGGAAAATTATGATTGCAGCTGCATATTTGCCATTCCAATGCACTGGGGAAAATAAAAATTATTTCAAAGGGGATTTGAATAAACTTACTCGGCATAGATCTCGATTTTTGATCATCGGTGATTTTAATGCCAAACACCAATCTTGGAATAATTCAAAAGTAAATTCCAATGGTAAAATTCTGTTCAGAGATTGCACTTCTGGTCTTTATTCGGTTTTATACCCGAATGGGCCAACTTGCTTTTCTTCTGTTAGAAATCCATCAACAATTGATTTGGTGTTGACAAATCAAAGTCAGTATTGTGGTCCTTTAGTGACTCATGCTGATTTTGATTCTGATCATCTTCCAGTAACTTTTTCACTTTCTCATGAAGCAGTTACCAGACCCAATAGTTCTGTGTTTAATTACCACAAAGCTAATTGGGACAGGTATCAGCATCATATTGAGAATAATTTAAATCATGATTTTGTTTTAGAAACCAAAGCTGATATTGATTCAGCCTTGGAATCTTTAACTAATGCAATTTTGGATGCTAGGAATATTGCTATTCCTAAAGTCCAAGTCAAATTTGATTCTCCCATTATTGATGACGATCTTCAGCTTCTGATTCGTCTGCAAAATGTTCGCCGAAGACAGTATCAACGTTCTCGTGATCCTGCACTGAAGCGTATTCAAAAAGATTTGCAAAAGGTTATTGACCACAGATTCACTCTCCTGCGAAATGAAAAGTTCGCAAGAGATGTCGAACAAATTAAACCTTATTCCAAACCTTTTTGGAAACTTTCAAAGGTTCTTAAGAAACCTCAAAAACCCATCCCTTCTTTAAAAGATGGTGATAATATTCTATTAACTAATGGGGAAAAAGCTCAAAAACTTGCTCAGCAGTTTGAGAGTGCTCATAATTTCAACTTGAATGTTTTGAGTCCTATTGAAAATCAAATTTCAATAGAATTTCAGAATATTGTTGAACAAGAATTTTCATCAGAAGAAGTTTTTAATACGGATCTGAATGAAATAAAATCTATTATCAAAAAATTTAAAAATATGAAAGCCCCTGGTGAGGATGGCATTTTTTACATTTTAATTAAAAAATTACCAGAAGCAACTTTAAGTTGCTTGGTCAAAATTTTCAACAAATGTTTTGATTTGGCATATTTTCCCAGTAGTTGGAAAAATGCCAAAGTAATTCCGATTTTGAAACCGGATAAAAATCCTGCTGAAGCCTCAAGCTATCGGCCCATTAGTTTGCTTTCATCTATTAGTAAATTATTCGAAAGAATAATTCTTAATAGAATGATGACGCACATTAATGAAAATTCAATTTTCGCTGATGAGCAGTTTGGATTTCGCCTTGGGCATTCAACTACTCATCAGTTGTTGAGAGTTTCAAATTTAATTCGAAGCAACAAATCTGAGGGCTATTCTACTGGCGCTGCTCTTCTAGACATAGAAAAAGCATTTGACAGTGTTTGGCATAAAGGTTTGATTGCGAAATAGAAAAGGTTTAATTTTCCGATTTATATCGTGAAAATTATTCAAAATTATTTGACGGATCGTACTCTGCAGGTATGTTATCAGAATAGCAAATCTGATCAACTACCTGTACGTGCTGGCGTCCCTCAAGGAAGCATTTTGGGTCCAATTTTATACAATATTTTTACTTCTGACTTGCCTGATTTGCCCCCAGGATGTCAGAAATCACTTTTTGCTGATGACACAAGCATCTCCGCCAAAGGCAGAAGCCTTCGTGTCATCACAAGAAGATTACAAAAAAGCTTGGATATTTTCAATTCTTATTTGAAAGAATGGAAAATTACTCCAAATGCTGCAAAAACTCAACTTATTATTTTCCCTCACAAACCAAGGGCTGATTTTCTTAAACCAAAAAGTCATCACATTATAAAGATGAATGAGGTAAATTTAAAGTGGGAGGATCAAGTGAAATATCTTGGACTTGGTTTTGACAAAAACCTTACTTACAAGGATCACATTGAAAGTATCCAGGTTAAATGTAACAAATATATTAAATGTTTGTATCCACTTATAAACAGGAATTCTAGACTTTGTCTCAAGAATAAACTGTTAATTTATAAACAAATTTTCAGACCTGCCATGCTTTATGCTGTGCCGATCTGGACAAGCTGTTGCTTAACCAGGAAGAAAAAACTTCAGAGGATTCAGAACAAAATTCTGAAAATGATTCTGAAACTTCCTCCCTGGTTCAGCACCAGTGAACTTCATCAATTAGCCGAAGTTGACACTTTGGATGTTATGTCCAATAAGATAATTGATGCATTTCGACAAAAATCATTGCAGTCTTCAGCTGCATTGATCCGCTCTTTATATAGTTTATAAGTTAGTTTTAAGGTATCCCTTTTCCCTTTTGTACATGTAGGACCTCCTACATTTGAAATCACTGAATAGCGAAAGCTACAATATTTCATGAATAAATGAAAGTTGCTAGTATTTAAAATTGAGGTGAAAAGTCATCGTTTGTGATTGGACACTCAATAATATTTTAACTGAATGAATGTACATGGAAAAGAAATTTGAATAAATATAAATAAAAAAAAAAAGCAAAAGTAAATACCGTCAGTGGGGGTGACTATGGGTCAAAAAACGATACACCTCTCGTAATTACTTAATAACAAAAACAATTTAAATAACATCGAAAATCTTCCAACGTAGATTTGTTCTTAGATAGTTTACTCACATTTTCCCAAAATATGGTGGATTTTGATGAACACTGCCTTGAATGACAATAGTTTGAAAATTGACCCAATCTCACCCCTTAGAGGGGGTGACATTGGGTCAAATGAAACTAAAATTATGCTCAAATACAACGATATGGTAAAAACAAGTCATCCAATAGTGTTTCTTGTTCGAGGGAATCGTATTGACATGCTACAATGTTTGAAGTGGAGATTTTCAAACATTTAGGCTCTTTTCGAGCAATCCCAACAAAATTTTTAGAAAAATGATTTTTCAAGAGGTCATTTTTGGCCAAAAACGTACCTCAACTTTAGACAGCTGTCAAAATAACATGATTTGCTCTAGGAACGAGATTTTTTCTGCGAAGTCATCTTTAGATGTCCCCTACACAACCCTTTTAACAGAATTCAGTTTCATTGAGAAGAATCTGAGAAATGGTAAAATCCGTAAAAAATCACTTTGACCCAATCTCACCCCCCAGACCCAATGTCACCCCCACTGACGGTAACTGAAAAATAGGGAAGGCTGTAAGAAGCTGTCTGCCGGGAAGATTCCGGAAGTCGGCGAGTCCGTTCGACCTCCAGTCGGATCCTGGCAACCGGTGATTTCCAACGCTTAATGAGTGAAACCGGAACAAATTCGCTCAATTAGTGATGGCCCCTCTTCCCCTTTGTTTTCTTCAAACCAACGTGACGTTCGTCGCTAATTAGTCGTTAACACAGTGCCTCCTATGATGTCTTACGGCCGGGTCGCGGTAGGCATGAGTGGTGCTACTGCACCGATGATCTGCGCCTACTGTGTCTGTGACTGAGCTTCCTTCCCACTTTCTTTCTACGTCTACCGTCACTATAGTAGGACACGGATCCGGAAGATCCGCTCTCCGACAGTCTTCACACTCACAGCTGGTCGTTTGCGGCCAGGAACTCATGTCGGCAACCTTCTTCCGAAAATTTCTCTGACGGGGTGAGATTCACGCGAGCTCACTTTGGGTGCGCAGGAGGCCATGATGGGTCTCGACGCTCTCTAGTGAGTGTGACTTACTTAGGTGGCGACGCGGCCTACTAAGTCGGTCTTGTCGGTAGCTTCTTCTTGGGTGGGGAACGGCAATACGAACCAATAAAATGCCAGTTCCCCAAGTTGGAACGGGGAAGCATGCCGGCAAGAAGCGTCGGATGTTTTAAGTCGCGCTTCTTGGGTTTGAAAGTGAATTCAGAAATTTTACGAGAATGTGTGGAATGTGCAGTGTAGCAGCACTTGTTGAGCGTGTTTCCCCTCCTTATCGTGATGATTTTTTTCAGGGCGAGTTCATTCATTAGGCGGCCATGTGAGCTTGGGTGGTAGTTGAGTGGTTTGTAATTTCTTGTTGTTTTTGGACGACTAAGGAATTTGGTTTTGCAGCGTGACGTCACGAAAGCACACGTACACACATTTCACAGAGGACACGTGAAAAAAGCTCGAAAAAAAGTTCAGTTGCTGTAATACATTCGCAGACGTTGATGATCCTCTGAAATATTGGAAAGTTGAAGTTAGCCTAAATGTAACCGAAAAACGTTATCATTCAGTGATCACCTCAGTGATTGGAGTCTTCCTCCTAAAATCAATTGAAAAAGTTTCTGATTGTATTCAATTGCGCCTGAATACATGCAAACAAAATGCTATAAAAAGCGTTTTTTGCGTTTCTGCCATAAAAGCAATAACATGAAGAAAGCTTGGGCTAACGAGGCTAATTCCATAAAGCTTAGTGCTGCCTCAGCCGGATTTTTTGCAATTTTCACCCTTTTTTGTATCCGTCAAAATTATGTTTTAGCATAATAGTTCATAAATTTTGATAGCGTTGTCAGATCTTCAATGTTTTGGGATCGTTTTTCGATTACCTATCCAACGATGGGTCGTATGATAGATCCGGACACCTTTTTCATACAAATTTTTGAGATCTGACATTAAAAAAATGTATAAATAACACTTAAGTCACCATAACTTTTGATCTTCAACTTTTTGGACGCGCTTGAAAGGTCTTCCAAATACCCTTCTTTCCTTTCCTTACAAAAAACACCCTTTTTACAATCTTTCGGACTTTGGTCAAGATCGTTTTTTAAGTATAACTTATGAAGTACTTAACTAAACATCATTATTTATGCATAGTGCCGAGATAATCAAGTGCAATTATTTTGATCAACATCCAACCACCCGCACAGACATTTGCTCAGCATTTGATTCTGGGTCGATATGTATACATGAAGGTGAGTCCAGGAGGTAAAATTGAGAAATCGTGTTTGAATGATGTTGGATAATCTGGAGTGTTCCTTGAAACTTGCTATAACCAAGTACACCAACGAGAAGAGCAACTTTTTGTGAACATTTCTGTTTATTTTCACTTTTACTAAAATTTATTGCATTCCTTTTACAAGCTTTAAAAAAAAAATTTCAAATGTATTCTAATCAAACGAGAATGCATTGGGCCACGCCCATTTTTCTATTTTCAGCTTAGTTCTTTTTCATTCCAGTGCTCTTTTGGGTCTGCTTCCCGGTCACGGAAATTTCTAGCAGAGCTGGTTTTGCTAGAATCCTGCTAGAATGATTCTAGCAGGCCTGCCAGATTTCTGTGAGAATTTTGTTAGAACTTTCTAGCAGAGCAAAATTTGGCGAGAATGACGTCATTTTCGCCAAACCGCATTGTGACCGCCATCTTGTGAAAAAAATCTTGTGGGCAAAAGCCACAATTATTTTTAATTTGGTAAAAAAATGTGTATTCAGTGCATTTTTGTTGGTTTTCTGGCCACCTGGAGTTGGTAAGATGGTTATAAATAACTCGTGTACTTTGAAGTTACAAAATTTTCTTAATTTTAATTCCCTAGGTACAATTCCGATTGGCAACTCCGAAAGACACGGCAGAACTTCACCACAATTTATCAACTCCGGCAGCCGCTTGACGGCCATCATCTAAGGAATTTTCCCGATCATTCCCCCTCAGCAGGAGATTCCGGCCAAGCCACAAAAAGTGTAAAACTAGAATCCAGGAATTATCCAAAGAGAAGAAAAAAAGCACAGTGACAGTGATTTTTGGTTTCCTTAGTGTTTTTATAGTGCAATAAAAATGTTAAAAATCTTGTTTTCTCTTCACTGACATTAAACATAAACAATTTCTTTCTTTTATTATTTGAATTAAATTCTAGGTCGTTATTTTCAACCAAAATTTTAAGCAAGAACATTCTAACAAAATTCTAGCAGGATTCTAGCAGAAATGTTTGACATTTCATTCTAGCAAGATTCTCCCAGAATTCTAGCAGGATGGCCTGTCAGAATAGTTCTAGCAATTTCTAGCAAGATTCTAACAGAACCGGTTGATTTCGCCGGCTCCTGCTAGAACCGGTTATTGCATTTGAGCTAGAATTCTCAAAGAATTCTTGAGAAAATCTAGCAGGATGATAGCAGCGTTCTAGTAAGAACATTTTCGCTCTGTAAGATTTCTGTAAGAATCCTGTGAGAACGCCGTGACTGGGTTAGTGCTGCCAACTGTGATGAAATTTTAAGCGAACACTCGCGAAAAGTAGCATTTATAGAGAAAGTTTCCTGGCATCACTGGCTCGCTCCAACAGGCGCTGCTGGTGGTGTTGGTGGCCACTCTTTGTTCTTTATTTGACTTCGCTTCTCGAGCCTTCGATTGGAATGGGTAGCCAAAAGGCAAACGTCAAAAGACTTGGCGCGTTTGTTTTTTTTATTGATGGCGCTTGCTAATTATTTACATGTTTCGGGATTATATTTCAAGTGAGTGACTAACTAAAGTGCAATAGAACATGTTGCCGAAAGTTGCAAGCATTTGCATATCGTAAGCGCTTTGGAAACGTCAGCGCAAGTGAAAAAAAATTGATGGCGACCTTCGTTAAGCGGTTAAGCTATCATCCTGCGTGTGGATTTGTGTGCCAACAAAATGATGAGAAATGGTCTCGCAAAATAGAAATTATGAACAAAAGTGCATTAAATTTGACTTGTATTGGACTTTTTGCTAACCCTTCTTGTAACCCTTGTATAGGTATAGAGTCTGGCTTAATTTTTGAAAATTTGCAAACAAATGTTTTGAAATCCATAAAAAAGTATTTGTGACCTTATGATGCATTTGAACCCATTCCACGTATATCTTATGTTTCCATCGAGATCGAATTCAGCACTCAACTGCATTCCCCAGTCATGTATTCCCGGTAGCGAATCCGATTGGTCGGAGCCATTATTGGTCGATGAGTGCATTTTAATGACATCATTTGACAATTTCCACCGTGTGTGATATAACAATTGGTAGTCAAAGTCCCGCTCATTGGCTCCTGTTACCGACCAAGGGGAGAAATTCTGGCAAACACGATGCACTCATCGTGTTTACAATCATTGGACCCATTTATGAAAATTGAGAGACCTCTTTACCGATGTATCAATTTTAAACATATATTTATAGACATGTATCGAAAAAAGGGTGCACCAATCAAATTACCCCGTTTATCGGAGAAGGCCTAATTAGGCTCGTTGTCGCGAATCTCCTCCCGAAAATGCTGCACTCCTGTTGGGCCACGAAAATTCCACGAATTGTCGACCCGTTCTTTGGCCGCGTCGCGACGCCTTATCAATCGCGGGAAACTTCTTAACCGTATTGTCGATCCAAACCGCAGGTCAATAATTTTCCACGAAAAAATCGAACAAATGTCACCGCCAAGATGGCCCCCAAGTAGCTTGGCCCAGACGAGCATGATTCCGAGGCGCCATTATGCCCATTAATCGGATCTCGAGTGGCGGGGGAGGGCGCCCGCCCGCAAATTATGCAAAATGCACTACACGATTCTGTTTTTATCTGAAATTGTGCACAGGACACGCGAAACAATTGACAAACAGCACAAAAAAAAACAAAAATTGATTTGCACGGCGAGCGCGCGTGCCCCCAATTAATAATAAAATGCAATTAATTGGCAATTTACTGCGTGTGCGCGCGCGCGCCTGCATGGTAGGCAGCACGCGTTGCAGCACACCGGCAAAGGGAAGCCAGCCAGCCAGATCGGGCGAGCAGAACGCATCGTCGACGGCCGGTTGTATTCTGTGACGCGGGATATATTATAATGTGTTGGTTATTGGTTGGAATAATAGAGTATGGTTTGCGTGATGAATAGTTGAGTTAAATAATAAATATTTGTTTATTTTGGCAAAAGATTCTATTTACTTTTCAATATCACTCGATCGTAGTGAAACCTTTTCAGATATTTCCCTAACTAAAAGGCCAAATAAAAAAAATGTGAAATAATACAACATAAAAAACCCAAATTTAAATAACACTTGTTGAAAAAGTACAAAGTTCTTAACTTTTAACAATTTTAGTTAAAAAAAATAAAATTACATAAAATTGAAAAAAAAATCGAGTGGAAAAAAACAAATGTGCTAAAAACACTGATATAAGGCCGTTGCAAATATTTTTTGAAGTTTATGTCCCTCGGCCTTGACCAAAGTCGAGGGGGGTCAAAAAAATAAAAAAATATAAAAATTGATATTACAAGCCAGGTTTCAACATTTGGATGAAAAAAGTGTTTTAAAATGCATTTTACAGGCGTACAGTTGTTTTTCAATCATTGATTTTGAAAATATCGAGATATTGACGGATTTTTTTTTTCGCAAAAAAAACTTCTCGTGGGACTTTACATTGGTGTTTCATGAAAATTTAAAATGTTTTCAAAGGAGTTCCAACATGCTGAATATGATTATAAACGCGGGTAATGCATTTTAATTGGTTTTCAGTTGATTAAACTTAAATTTTCATTAACATTTTGAAGTTTTTCGAAAAAATATTTTTTTTAAGTTATTCAGGCCAACTTTGAAGGGGGGACGACATAAACTTTGAAAAATATTTGCAATGGCCTAATTTAATTCTTGATGAGTACACTACAAAAGAAATAACAAAAGTTGAAAAAAAACCATACGTTGAAAATTAATTTTGTTGGTAAAAATACTCAATGAATTAGTTAAAAGTTGAACACACTTCAATTAACCCTTTCAAGCCTGAATTTTCAAAAAAATAGTTTTTTAGTTGATGATAGGAAAATGATCCTGAGGACCATACAAAAATTATAAGCTACTTTAGAAAATTTTGATTTTTCGGTCATATATGACCCATCAGGCCCGAAAGGGTTAAAACAACTCAAGTTGAAAAGAAAACTCAAGTTGAACATATTCTGATTGAAACAACACAAGTTGAAAAAATATAAGTATAACCAATCCAAGTAAAAGAGTACAGTTTGATTTTGCCTTATTTCTGCCTGTATTCCTCACTGAGGTTATGCTATAATCCTGCTCTAAAATAGTAGTTTATGAAACAAGTTGCAAAAAGAAGATTTTTTCAGCGCGAGTCGTACATTTATCCAACGAGGCTTACCGAGTTGGATGAAAACAAAGAATGTTGAAAAAAATAAATATTTTTTTGCAATACCGAAAAATGCTTCTAGATTGGAATTTTATGTCAAACATTATGTGTTTGGTAAATTCACCGTTCTAGACAAAAAAATATTTAAAAATGTAACTTTTCGATACTAGTGTTGAAATGTTCAACTACACCCAAAATTAAAGAACGAGAGGATAGTCCTCACGAAAAGAAACGTGAGGAAAGTGCTATTTTGCGAGAGTATAGTCCTCTCGCATGTTCATTCGTTCATTGGAACAGTTCATCCTATTGAGTGGCTTATATGGACAAATGACCGCCACTTAATCACCGAACCATGGTGGTCCATACGGCAAAGACACGGTTCAATATGCCGAAGGTCTTGGGTTCGATTCTTGGTACCGGTACTTTTTTTTGATAGATGAACTTTTTTTGAAGATGAACCCATGAGTAAAGTGATCACGGTAGCTTCGGGATTTATCCTCTCAGTCCGCACACAGTACCATTTTACTACACTCAGAACTGGGCATCGGCATACAAGAGGATAAAGAGCACGATTCGGTAGATTCAAATAAGGCATATTTGAATCAACAAAACGTTTTGTTGATTTGAAAATCAAGATTTTTGTTGAATCAACGCTAAACGTCAAAGCAACTTTTTCAAAACAACAAAAGATTTTTGTGGAATTAAGAAAATCAAGGTTTGTTTCAACGCAAAATCGGCGTTGATTATATTCAACAAAATTTTTGTTGAATCAAACCTCGTACAGGCTGATTCTACAAAACATTTTTCTGCGTGACTCAATAGGATGAACTGTTCTAATGAACGAATGAACACGCGAGAGGTCTTTACTCTCGCAACATAGCACTATTCTCACGTTTATTTTCGTGAGGACTATCCTCTCGTTCTTTAACTTTGGGTGTACCGAATCGTGCTCTTTATCCTCTCATATGCCGATGTCCAGTTCTGGGTGTATTCAGCACCCATTACAGTGCTGAAAAGTAGAACTTTTCAGCACTGGTGTTGAAAGGTATTAATTTCCCATTCTGTTATTTTTGGTAGGGAAAAGTAGGCCGTTTTGTTTCTCCAGTCGTCGGTTCGGTGAATAAGTGGCGGTTATTTGTCCATATAAGCCACTCAATAGGATGAACTGTTCCAATGAACGAATGAACTTGCGAGAGGACTTTACTCTCGCAAAATAGCACTTTCTTCACCTTTCTTTTCGTGAGGACTATCCTCTCGTTCTTTAACTTTGGGTGTATCAATCTGATGAGTGTCATCTCCAGATTACCAAGTCTGCGCCCCAACCATCTCAGCTATCTCACCGTCTTATTAAAGCCTGTTTCAACGCCAATTTAGCAATAGGTTTCTCGTACGTCGTATAATGCATTTACTGTAATACGGTGTATTTTCACAGCGGCGAGATAGCCGAGAAGGTTGGGGCGCGGATTTGGTAATCCTGAGATGGTTCTCATCAGATTGATGATATTTTTGGAGTGTGCGAAATCTTTTTTTTTCTTGCGTAAATGCTTTTAGTGTACACGTTTTCTCGTGCAATATAACATGCTTTGCCCACAAAGGTGATGTGCATGTTTTTACATGCGATATTACACGAAAAAAAAAATGTTTTGTATTTCTAAACTTAACATTAATAAGTTAAGGTTAATGTTAAAATTACATAGGTCGCCTTCCCTACACAGAAAAAAATATGTGAATTTACTCGACACCGAAAAAATGAATCACATGTAAACTCAGTTGATGTAAACTTGAGATTCGACGTAAACGGTTGAATCACACGTAAAATCATGTTTTTACGTATAATTTGTTGCAAATTTACATCAAATTGCATTTTAATTTAAATGTTTAATGACGTGCAAAAGTGTTACATCATAAATGATGTAACATTCGGAAATATTTTTTTGTGTGTAAGGTGTCGTGGTAAGGTGCAGCTTGTGATGATACACTACCTTCTCTTTACTAAGCATTCGAATCCAGAAGAGAAAAGATCACCAGTTTTGTTGGAGCCGGGATTTGAACCCCGACTTATCGCTTATGAGGCGGAAGCGTTACCACTAGGCTACGAGGCTCGGTCACTTTTTTCGAAAAGTTGAGAAAATGCCTTCCTTTCATGAGATCTTCAAACTTTTGGATGCATTGGAAAGGTCTTTTAATTACTCATCCAACGGTGGGTCGCACGACAGATCCCGACAATGTTTTCTTCAAAATGTGTGAGATCCGGTCTCTATGAAGTGTATAAAAAACACATAAGTGCTCATAACTTTTGATAGGTTTGTCAGATCTCCGATATTTTAGGCTAATTTACAAGGTCTTTTAATTATGATAACTTTATAAAAATATAAAACAAGACGGGAAAAAACTCAATGTTTAATTACTTTAGTTGAAATAGTTCAGTTTTTGTTTAACCTTTTAACTCTAGCTGGTCACCGAACCTATTTCGCCTGCATGTATACAACACCACCCATAAAGGGGTCGCTCTCTCATTCCCGCAGCCAGCACTCACGCACTGTTCTGTGTGTTTCCCCGAAATTGCATCAACTCAGGCGCAATCAACATATTTGTACGCGGCCGGAGCGATGCACATTGCCGAATTGCAGGCGCAGCATGCACATGCACTTTTCCGCAAATGAGATTTTAACATTGGACACCTCCTGGCCAGTTCTCGGCGCCCGTTAGCCGACGAAATTAATGAGGCGTTTCTGGTGCGTCGTCGTCGCACCCACATTGTCTTATTAAAATAATTCACGCGGGGGTTGATATTATCATTATCTTAATTTCCGATTGCCCCTACAATGCGGCAATTGGGGCCCAGAAAAAAACTACCATCACAAATAATTAAGTGGCCATTAAAGAGCGATTGCGAGATTGCGGTTACGCACACACGCACACAAAAGTGCATCGGTAATGATGTAAATTGTCTTCGCAGCAAGATAAATTAGCAGGATCGCATCGCGCAGTGTTGCATAATTGCAGGCGCGGCTAAAAAATGCGCGCCCTCTGTTGGTTGACTGGTTGGCGTGACACGTGACGACCTCCGCCGGATCCTGACCGTCGGGGAACGTTTTTGATTGTGTTAAAATTTATTATAAAATTTCGCATCTCATAAACAGCGCGAAACTGTTTGTAAATTTATTATTGCGTTTTTTTTAATGAACATTTTTTAACAGTTTTTAAACTTTGATACATGAGTGCGTTGTGCCGTTAGTCGCGAGAGTGATGGTTGGCCGTTGAAGGACGTTTAGTTGGTCACTAACGGGAGCGCAGAATTGTGGGGAGAAGCTTGGTGCGATTTCCCAATCCCAAATGGCACACAGGAATTCAAGTCCCTTGGTAGTTGATGTATAATTTGCGCGTATATAAAACCACGTGGCCTTCGTCGTTTTTTATTTTCTGAATTTCACCCAAATTTACTTTCGAAATTTCACAATATCAATCTACACTTCGATCACCCAACGAAAAAAGAGGTATGAAACTTTTTTTAATGTTTAGTCTTTAGTTTAAAAAAGTTTTTACACCTGTCCAGTTGTTTTGCAATCATTAGTTTCCAAAATGTCAAAGCATTGACGAAAAATATATATATAAAGTTTTTGCGACGCTGAACATTGTTATTTCATAAAAGTTCAAAATATTCTCAAACGAGCCTAAGCATGCGAAATATAGTAATCAATGCCGGAAATGGCATTTTAGATTGTTTTCAGTTTATTAGACTTTTAAACTCAAACCCCGATGGTTTGACACCAACTGTTGTCAAAACTTTTTAGTTTGACACCCCTTTTCGGGGGGATGGCAACCCTATTTCGACCAAAGCAAACTGCATATCGACTGTTTTATATTAGCTAGGCTGTCAAATGAGAGCCCACAACAAAAGCACTAGCTGTCAAATGGTAGCCCATAACAAATCATTGTTTGGGTTTTTGATTTTCAAATTTCCCGCAATTCAAACGATAAATATCTGAAAAAACACGAGAATTGTGTTGCTGATGGCAAGTTCTATCATATCCTTGAAGATTCCATCCCAATATTGGCTGAAAATTCATATCGAAAAAAGTGAATTTCCTGTTTTGCTTTTTTTGCGAACAAACAGTGCGCCCGTACACTGAGAATCGGCATGAAACATTTTCCAGTTTGGTTTTACACATTTGCATGGGACTTTTGAGTTTAACCAGGATAACACACTTCGTGTTACCAAAGTAATATGTGTAATACTGATTCTCAGTGTTTGTTATCTGAACTTCCAAGATGGCGGCTTCTGCGCTACCCCCTGCCCTTTTTAAACGGAGTTCACACACACTACCAAACGTTTGTTTTGATAGTGTGCGTGAGCGCCGTGTAAAAAGTGACAGTTCGTCACTTTTTAAATTGACTTTGACCAACCAACGGGGTACAAACTAAAAAAGTGTCAAATGAAAAGGGGCTAACCACCGGGGGTTGAGTGTATTTTCATTGAAATTTTCCGATTACATGAAAAAAAAATTCACCCCCTGATTTTTCGAACAAATTTTGAAGGGGGAGAATTTTGAAAAATATTTGCAACGGCTTAATTAATATCTAAAACTTTGTTGAAGACACCGAAATGATCAGAAAATTCCTTCCAAAGAAACACATTTTTGAACATTTCTAATCCAAATAAATAAAAACACACATGCACTTGTTGTTTGTGCTAAACGTCAAAGTTTTGCTAAAATTAACCCTCTACAACCCAACCCCGCCTCTAGACGGGCTTCGATCTAAAAATTCGCCAAAAATCAATTGTTCTACCAATTTTTGATCTTTAAAAAGCATTTGAAAGAAGAAACCTTAACATTTTAGAAAATTTTAGGGTTGCAAGTGTGACTTGTTTTATGACTATGCCTCTACGCATTTTTTTTTACAATTTTGAATGTTTATGGTGCCATTCTATAGCAGAGCAGTTCTCTACGGAATCGGTCTTTTTCTTTAAATTCAATTTTTGTATTTTTTAATCGGGCTGAAACTTTTTTGGTGCCTTCGATATAACCAAAGAAGCCATTTTGCATCATTAGTTTGTCCATATAATTTTCCATACAAATTTGGCAGCTGTCCATACAAAAATGGTATGTGAAAATTTGGTGTCTTCGGCAAAGTTGTTGGTATGGATGTAGACTACACTGATAAAAAGGTACACGGTAAAAAAATTTGGTGATTTTTAATTTAACTTTTTGTCACTAAAACTTGATTTACAAAAAAAAACGATATTTTTATTTTTTTTTAATTTTTTGATATGTTTTAGAGGACATTAAATGGCATCTTTTTAGAAATTTCCAGAATGGGCAAAAAATCTTTGATCGAGTTATGATTTTCTGAATCAACACAGATTTTTTTCAAAAAATCGAAATATTGGTCGCAAATATTTTTCAATTTCATTTTTCGATGTAAAATCAAATTTGCAATCAAAAACTACTTTAGTGAAATTTGCACCGTTTTCAAGTTATTGCAATTTTTATAGGACTTTTTTCAAAAAGTAATAGTTATTGATTTTTTTTAAAAATAGTGCCCATGTTTGACCACTTTTGAAAAAAATATTTTTGAAAAGCTGAGAAAATTCTTTATATTTTGCTTTTTCGGATTTTGTTGAAACGACCCTTACCCAGTCACGACGTTCTAGCAGGATTCTAACAGAGTTCTTACAGAGCTGGATATTCTTACAGCATTTTAGCAGAAATGTTCCACCGTTCTAGCAGGATTCTGACAGAACAAGCTCTGCTAGAATATTTCGTGACTGGGTAGTTGCTGAGATATTGCCTTGCAATGGTTTAAAAACAAAACAATTGAAGTTTTCTAATGGTACACACAAAAAAATATTACGGTAATGACAAAAGTAACTTACTTTTGAATTAAAAAGTTGTTAAAATTTGCTACATTAAAAGTTTTTTTCTTGTTTTGAAAATGAAAACTTTTACTGCTACAGTTTTTGAAAATCTCATTGCTCACTGATTTAAAAGTTTTTACGACTGTAAAAACACTCGTCGGTGCCAGTTTTGGTTCAAACGAACATTCTTTTTCAGTGTGCATGGAATTCGCATGAAACCGAAAAAATATCGAGTGCGGCACTAGAGTTTCAGTTCCAAGATGGCGGCGAAACTCGTGCGGAACTAGCGCGAGTTTCTTCAAACAAACACTTTGACAGCTCTGAGTGCGGCACTCAGTGCGGAACTAGCCCTCAAACGAACGTACCATGAGTCTCACCCAAAAAACCCACCATTTTCTAATGTCGATATCTCAGCAACTAATGGTCCGATTTACAATGTCAAATTATGAAACATTTGTGAAATTTTCCGTTCTTTTCAAAAACAATATTTCCGGAATTTTAAACCAAGACTTACATATCGAAAGGGCGTAATATTGAATTTTTGGTCCTTTGAAATGTTAGTCTTGATTTAAATTTGTTGAAAATATTTCATATCTCGGCCAAAGATTTTTTGCCCATTCTGGAAATTTCTGAAAAGTTGCCATTTGATGTCCTCTAAAACATATCAAGAAATAAAAAAAAATAAAAAATAGTGTTTTTTTGCAAATCAAGTTTCAGTGACAAAAAGTGAAATTAAAAATCATCAAAAAAAATTTTACCGTGTATCATTTTTTTAGTGTAGTCCATATCCATACCTACAACTTTGCCAAAGACACCAAATCGATCAAAAAATTCCTTCAAAAGATATAGATTTTTCAATTTTCATACATAATTTTTGTATGGACAGCTGCCAAATTTGTATGGAAAATTATGTGGACAAACTAATGATGCAAAATGGCTTCTTTGGGCTTACCAAAGGCACCAAAAAAGTTTCAGCCGGAATAAAAAATACAAAAAAAAATCGAATGACCGAAATCTCAGAGAATTGCTCAGCAGTGAACAACAAGCAATCAATTTAAAAAAAATACTTTAAAAACATGGAAAATTAGAAAGGCAGCATGTAATGATAGGAGGTGGTAGAATAGGCCATATACTATCAAAAACAAAGATGAACGAAACAAGATAAATGAAAATTAAAATATTAAAAATAAAACAAGAAAAACAAAAAAACAAGAGAAGTAAAGTTTTTCGTAAAGCAAAAGTTGCTCAAAATGACCTCGATCTCGGGAAAAATAAAAATAAAATTGAAAAAAATTGATCAGTTGAGGGTTAAATGCTGAATAAATCCCAATTTTTTTTTTTGCAATCTGGAAGCACTGCAATATACAATTTGTAGACAAAAAAATGTAAATGTGGAAACAATCACCATCAGGTGGATTAAGTACCCCGCAAATGTGCCCATTCCTTCCTGCGACAATGTGTGTGTGCTGTGCGTGAACTTGCCAAACGTGGTCACAACTGAGCGCATCCCTACCGGGACCGGGATCGAATGGATCGGAAGAGGACACTTCTGCTGCCCCGTGCACACTCTGGGATGGTGAGTGCAATTGCACTTTCTCTTGATTAGCGTTCTGGCTCTGGGTGAAAATTAAGCTTAGTTTTTGAAAGTGGCTTAACATTTAGGTTGATGTGTTTCTTTTTTTACATTTTTAACAAAATTACAAATACATGTTGAAATGTTGGATTTTAAAAATTTCCCCCCTTTTCAAATACTCTTCTCGACATTAGTCATCAATCTTGCACCCAATTCACGGCAGATGCATCTGCCTCTGTGAGAACTGCACTTTTAATTGTTTGCGCTCTCTCGCGCGCGCGAATAAAATTGAGTTTCGCGCCAAATTCCGAGATGCACACTCGCGAGATTGCAGCTGAGCGAAGGGATGCTGCAGGGGCGAGATATCATCGGAGAGCAAAAATGCACTTGCGCAATAGGAATGTTATGCAAGTTTTTTTTTTGTCGTTATCTGAGTGGAATATTCTGCTAGTCAAGCAGTTTGGGTGCTTGCTCGCCGATGCTGAGAACTTGCATTAACATATTTCGTTGAAATTTGAAATAAAAATAGATTGTATTTTAATTATAAACAAATTTGGGCCTGGAAAGCCTAGTGCAAAAAATATATACAGCTCAAAAATTACGAACTCTTCTTAACAGTGTCCTGATGCAAACAAAGAGCGAGCTCGAGATGACTTTTGCTGGAAAAAGATAGCAGATCTGGTGCAAATAAACCCGCAGCTGCCATGTAAACATACTTTGAATGTGTTGGTAAATTTTTGACTGAAAGCCTTAGTATGATTTAGATACATTTACTATTTTTATCTTACTTTGAAAATCTACACGCAAATTCAAAAACGTCAAAATCAAGTAATTTAGTAATTATCAGGGTGTGACACAATAGCAAATTCGGATGTTTCCCCAAATCTGTCACTTTTACGAATAACTACTAAATCGTCCCCGTCGTGCTAACTTGTCATACGTGCCCCAAAATACGATTTGAATCCTGAGATATTCAATGAAATCCGAAAAAACTCCGTGCATTTTTGTCAAAAAAAAATAGTTTCAATCTTGTCGTGCTATCTTGTCACTCCCTGAAAATTGATGTAAGTGCGACAACTGGCCAAAGGGATTTCAGGTCAAAACGCGCTTGACGCACGTACGAGTTAGACTACATTTGTAAACATTTGTAATCATAACTCGGGACTCCAGCAACCAACTTCAGCCAAACTTCGGGACAATGCCCGTAATTGTCAGCCAAACAAAACGTGTTTGTTATTGTTTACATTGTGTGCTTTCGTTTTTGTTTATTCTCGACGACGTTGAAATGTTAGGTTTTGACGAACTCGCAGTGATTCTGAATGTGCCTGTACTAAATTGAAACATTTTTCCTGTGCATTTTTTTTATTGCACTTGATATTAAACTTGACCATGTACTGTGTCATTTGAGTTTTATGACCCCTTCTGATCTCGTTCGTCCACGTAGAATACATTACATTGCACTAGTGCTGTGCTAAATAAGATCAAATGGACACTTATGTTTCAAAAGGGCTTAAATAAGTAAACATACAAGTAATTGCATCGTCATCCGAAATTTTATCTAGACTTTGGATCTACAATGACCGTTTTATTTAAATTTATATCAGAAATTTTCTCATGAACACCGTGCAATGCGGAAGGAAATCTCGGGCCGCGAGGATCCGTTCGTAACATATAGCCCAGGTGCTGACCTTACCGGTATGACGCGCACACGCCTGCTTAGTGGAAATCCAGTTTTTCAACGGGTTTTGCGAGTAGTACCGGCGAGAGTACACCGATCGTAGTAGCTTGATTACCGTGACTATTACGGTGTACGGTGCCGGTTGACCTGTTGGATGAACTTGCACCACTCGAGGTGGATTACAGCGCTGAACTCTCCAGGATGACTAGATCAGTTCTGTTCAGAACGTTGGATTGATTGGAGATGGTTGACGCGACCTGGATCGGCTGTTGTTGCCTTGTAGGCGGGTTGATTCTTGTCAGTGGAGGATCTGTTCCGGTGGACGAGTTTGAAGTTAGCAGTAACGAGTTGACGTTTGTCAAGCCGAACAAGTGGTTGAAGTTGGAGGAGGATGACGCGGAGTTGCTTGTGCCGGAGCTGGTCGTCAAATATGGGTACAAGGTTGAAGGACACACGGTGGTCACCGATGATGGGTACGTGCTGAAGATGTTCCGGATTCCGCCAAGACAACAGTCAATCGAAAAGAAGCTACCCGTTCTATTGGTCCACGGTGTGGTGGCAAGTTCAGCGGACTTTGTGGTCAGTGGGCCCAACATTAGTCTGGCTTACCTGTTGTCCGACAACGGTTACGACGTCTGGTTGGCAAACGTGCGAGGATCGCGGTACTCCAAAGAACACACCAAGTTACCAGTTGAGTCAAAAGAGTACTGGGACTTTACCTGGCACGAAATCGGATACTACGACCTTCCGGCTATGATCGACCACGTCTTGAACGCAACCAACTCCAACAAGCTATTCTACATTGGTCACTCGCAAGGAACTACCGTGTACTTTGTGATGTCCAGCAGTCGACCAGAATACAACGACAAAATCGCCCTCATGACTGCCCTCTCCCCGGCCGTAACCCTGAAGCACGTCCGGAGTCCGATCTTGCGCTTCATGCTGGACAACGTAGACACGATCAGGAAAATCCTCGATGCGTTGAAAATTTACGAGTTCCTACCGTACAACGATGCCGGTCTTCAGATAGGTCGAGCCCTCTGCCAACCGGAAGAGAAGAAAAATTGGTGTATCCTCCTCTTTGGATTGGCAGCCGGCCCGCATCCCGGCGGAACAGATCCGGTAACACGCTTTGTGATCGCGACTTCCAAAAATCAAACTAATTCTGTGAATTTTCCAGCGTCTGGTTCTGTCATATCTAGGTCACTACCCGCAGGGTGCCTCCGTCAAGCAGATGCTGCACTTTGCCCAGGTGTTCCAGAGCAATCGGTTCCGCCAATTCGACTACGGCCGGAAGCGTAACCTGCAAAAATACGGTCGTCCTGAACCACCCGCCTACAACCTGACTGCGTCAACCGCCCCGGTGCTAATTTATTACGGACTCAACGATTGGTTGATTCACCCCAAGAATCCGCGGGACCTGTCCCGGATGTTACCACGGGTAATCGATACGATCGCCGTCTCCGACCGGCAGTTCAACCACATGGACTTTGTGTTGGCGAAAAATGTCCGCAAGGTGCTGTACGAGAAGATTCTGCCAACGCTTGACAAGTACAACCGGAAGTGTTAGAAGTATTGCAATTGTGTTATTGTGCTGTGATATTTTTTACGTCAATACATCTTTTTTACAACATTTGCGTGCACTCTATTAATAAATCTACCCTTTCACTTTGGGGAGAGATCACCGATTATCTCACCGGGTTAGACTAATTAGAGTCCCGCACCCGACTAACCGGCTCGCGCGCGCACGCCGGCTTAGTGGCATTTTAACCAGCCTGCTCAGAACCCGGCTGTTAGAATGATAGCTTGATTAATTGCGAGCCCGGGTTCAGTTGGGAGTGTGGAGTTGACCGGGCAGGACCTAACCATGAGTTCCGGAATGATCGGCTGGTGGATGTTGATCGTACTTGTTGGCAGTGTGTTGGGACAGAACGAGCTTGACACTACGGAGAATGACATCCCGCAGAAGGAGGACCAGGACGAGGCCAGTTGGTTCCAGATAGACGACGAGGACGGCGAGTTGACCGTGCCGGAGTTGATCACCAAGTACGGGTATCGGGTTGAAAGTCACGCGGTGATCTCGTCCGACGGGTACATGCTGACGGTGTTCCGAATTGCTCCGCGTCAACTACCGGAAAAGAGTCTATATCCGGTGTTGATGGTGCACGGGTTGATGACAAGTGCTGCGGACTACGTGATAACCGGTCCGAACAACAGTCTAGCGTACCTACTTGCAGATCGAGGGTACGAAGTGTGGTTAGCCAACATGCGTGGAACCAGGTACTCCAAGGGTCACACTTCCATAACTCCAGATTCGCCAGAGTATTGGGACTTTTCCTGGCACGAAATGGGATATTACGATCTGCCGGCGATCATCGACTACATCCGGGCGACCAGTAACGTGTCTAAAGTTCATTACGTTGGTCACTCTCAAGGAACCACGGTGTACTTCGTAATGAGCAGTTCACGACCCGAGTACAACGAAAAGATCGCCCTAATGACCGCCCTCTCCCCAGCGGTGATCCTCAAGCGAATTCGCAGCCCAATTGGTAGACTCACCCTGGACCTCGTTGATTCGCTGAAGCAGCTTCTGCAAGCCCTCGAAATCTACGATGTGTTCGCGTACAACAGAAATTATCACCAACTGGCCAAGTCAATATGTCCGAAGGAGGAGAAGGAAAGCATCTGCTACCGGTTGGTATCCCAAATCTGCGGACCAAACCCGGACGCGTACGATCGGGTAAGCAAACCTCAAGCCTGAAACCCCCCAATAAAACTTAATTGACCAACCCCTCCCTCAGAAACTCATGCTAGCCTTCCTGGGTCACGCCCCGGCCGGCGCCTCCGTCAAGCAGCTGATGCACTTTATCCAGCTGAACCGGAGTGGGCTGTTCCGGCGGTACGACTACGGTAAGAAGGGCAACCTGCAGACGTACAGCAATTGGAAACCGCCTTCGTACAACCTGACGGCCGCTTCCGCGCCCGTGTTGATCTACTACGCACTGAACGATTGGCTGGTGCACCCGCGGGATGTGCAGCAGTTTGCCCGGAAGTTGCCGCGGGTGGTCGGTCTGAACCCGGTTGGGGACAAGCAGTTCAATCATCTGGATTTCATTACGGCGAAGACCGTCCGGGAACAGCTGTACGACAAGCTGATGCCGGTGCTGGACGGGTTCAACGACTAGGCGGACGGACGATCGTGGGAATCGGTGAACAATGTAACGGAACGGGTTGTGATTCGAGAGTGACGGCAAATTCCTTTGGGCAAGTTAGAGAACAATATGTTTAACGATGCACCGGATTGATTAAGGGGTGTGAGAAGTTTGTGTAATTTATTCATATGACGAATTGTACACATCGGTAATTACTGTTGGACAGGCTGATTGATCTGGGTAATTGAGCTTAACAAAGTATGCTGGAAGTATATTATACGATAGCAGTACTCACAGTAGACAGTGAGACATGAAGTGTAATCACGTTTTGATGGTGCCTCCTGAGTTTATTCAGGACAAGCAAGCTTGAAAAGAAGGACTTGTTTGATATTCTCTGGAGCCACCAGTGTTCAGTACCATATAATACAATGAACATAATTTTAATTTTTCTCTTTCTGGCTTTTTTTTTGAAACCGCCTTCAGTCAGGGGTATTAAAAGAAACCCGCAAAAAATGTTTTGTAGAAATTTTGTTGAAATTAATCAACAAAAATTTTGCGTTAAGACATACCTTGGTTTTCTCAATTCCACAAAAGTCTTTGATTGTTTTGAAAAAGTTGCTTTGACGTTTAGCGTTGATTAAAAAAAATGATGATTTTCGAATCAACAAAATGTTTTGTTGATTCAAACATGCCTTTTTTTTCTACGTTAACCCAAAGAGTCAAGAATGATTTTTTGTTTATTAGCCCAAAAAAAAACTCCAGATGTAAACATTGACTGTATCCCGCTTACTCTGATAGACACTGACATTAGGTGTGAGGTGTATACACTCAATATTTACATTTGCTTATTGGAGATTTTTTTGTTTGCGTTCGACGTTTGCTGGGGGAAAACAAATTTGACATTGAAACGCTTGGGTCATTAAGGACTATTGGGAAAAAATAGAAAACATTGTTTGTGATTTGCATTTAGAGATATTATTGACAGATGGAACAGGATTACTATCAGTGGTGATAAGAAGAGAAACAAGCGCACTTTCATTGTAAATAAAAAAACGTTTTCATTATCTAAGATAAGAGCGTACTTTCCGGTCGACCAGCGAATTCCATTGTTTACTTAATCTAATCCCAATTTCGCCTAAAAATAAGCCCCCAATATGGCGCTTGTACCCGCGGGTCTGATTGGTGTGGTGAACCCCCCTCTTCCTCCCTCCCTTTGATCTGCTGCTACAATCTAATCAGTCTGTCGCGTGACCATTATTTATTGACACACCAGCCAGGCTTATCTGCTTATCTAGAAACGCAAACACGGTAGTAGCGGATTTTCCCACCCGCAGGTCAAGTGGTCCTTTGTGACGGACGCGCCTACGCGTACGCCCGCAAATCAGCCAGTAGTTCATCGTACAGTAGCGGCCGCACGTTGATGGCCCAGATAAAGTCCATGTGGTTGAACTCGCGCTGCGAGACCAGGTAAGTCTTGTGGACGTTCGGCAGTTCACGGCGAAGAAGTTCGACGTCCTCCGGGGCGGCCAGCCAGTCATTGGTGGAGTGGTAGAGGAGGGTCGGTGCTTGGACGTTGTCAAAGTTGTACCTCGGAGGGACCATGGAACCGTAGCGGATCATGTTGATCGTGGCACCGTGGTCAAACTGCCGGAAGATGCGCGATCGTACCGTTTGGGCGTGATGGATCATCTGGTTGGCGGATGCTCCGGCTGGGGAGTGTCCGTGGATGACCGGTAGCATGGTGTAGTTGACCTCCTGCGAGTTGAAGCCAGCGATCAAGAACGTGTTGATCGTGCACATCTGCTGGAAGGGCGCTCCGTCGTGGCATCGGTCGAGTCCACCCTGGATGTCCATTTCGGAGGTCGGTGCGAAGTAGTACGTTCCCATCATCTGCAGCATCAACTCCGTAGTGTGAAGGAACGTCGCCAGGAAGATCACGTAAGGGCTGCGCGTGTGGTGCATGTAAGCTGCCGGAGCCAACATGTGGGCACTCTTGATGCGACGGTTGTAGTACGGATGCTGCGACATCATGACCCAGAACACGGTGGTTCCCTGGGAATGTCCAACGTACTGCAGAGCCGTCTCGCCAGTACGGGCCAAGATGAAGTCGATCATGTTGGGCACGTCGATCGAGCCGACCTCGTGCCACGAAAAGTCCCAAAACTGTTGAGTTGAGTTGTTCCGGGTGCGATGACGGTTCGAGTACCGATTTCCGCGAGCATTTCCAATCCAGACATCGTAACCGGCGTCGGCCAGCATGTACACCAGACTGGTCTGCGGTCCCATCAGGATGTAATCGGCGGACGAGCTCAACATGCCATGCTGCAGCAGGACTACGGGCTTTCCGGGTGCCGGTGGGGACATTGGACTGCCCGGGCACCGGTGCAGTCCAAGGAGGTAGCCATCGTCAGTCTCTAGGATGTGTTCCTCAGCGGGGTAACCGTATTTTCTCAGTAATCCAAGCTGTAGAAAAAATAAGGAGCTATTAATAAAGCCGATACTCCAAGTGGCTCACCAGCGGTGACTTACCGCATCTAAAT
This sequence comes from Culex pipiens pallens, assembly GCF_016801865.2. Taxonomy (NCBI): domain Eukaryota; kingdom Metazoa; phylum Arthropoda; class Insecta; order Diptera; family Culicidae; genus Culex; species Culex pipiens. The sequence goes on from NC_068937.1 coordinate 128,534,915, forward strand.
GCGCATCCTCTATAATATCCGGATGTATTTGACTGTTGACTCCAACAAGCACTAGAGTGGCAAAGACCAACAACACCTGTTTCATTCTATGTGTATCGCCTTGGGTTAAAAAATTAAACTGTACCAAATGGTTCGCAGGGGTCTACTTATAAAGCGTGAGATAACGAACTGGCCACCCCACGTCGATGCCGTCATCACCGACGATAAGATTCAATTTGGACTCCCCGGGCTTATCGATTGGTCCGACTTCTGTAAGATTTAGGGGGTCGTAAAATACCTGCGCCAAAATTTCCAGTGCAATCCGCTTTCACCGACCAACAGCTGCGCGCACCACTTCAAGCCCTGTGACGTCTCAAGTACCCTCAAAACTAATCCAACTTTAACCCCTTTTGCTCGGAACTATTTAAAACCTATGGCGGGAACCGGACTCATCACTCAGTTCTGCAGCTGCAATCATGGCGCAACTACTTCCATCAATCCCCATCCTGCTGGCCCTTATCAGCTGGGCGTGTGGAGTCCCGACGGCCCGTAACATCTCAGCGACTCGACACTTTCAAGTGGACGCCGAGGATGCACACCTGTCCGTTCCGCAGCTGATTCTGAAGTACGGCTATGGCGCCGAAGTGCATCACGCCACCACCGAAGACGGTTACATCCTGGAACTGCACCGGATTCCCAAACCGGGAGCTCCCGTCGTGCTGCTCATGCACGGACTGCTGTGTAGCTCCGCCGATTGGGTTTCCATTGGTCCTGGAAACGGCTTGGCGTATTTGCTAGCTGATCAAGGTTACGACGTTTGGTTGGGGAACGCCCGCGGGAATCGGTACTCTCGGAAGCATCGCACCCTAACCCCGAAAATGTTCGCCTTTTGGCAATTTTCCTGGCACGAGATCGGCTTCTACGACCTGCCAGCTTCAATCGATTACGTACTCGAAAAGACCGGCAGGTCGAAACTTCACTACATCGGTCATTCCCAAGGTACCACCAGCTTCTTCGTGATGACCTCGACCCGTCCCGAGTACAACGCCAAGATCGCCCTAGCCCAAGCCCTTGCCCCTGTAGCCTTCACGGCGAACATGCAGAGTCCGCTGCTGCGGATCATGTCCCTCTTCCAGGACACGCTGGCCGCCCTGTTTGAAACGTTCGGCGTCGCCGAGTTCGCCCCGAGCAACGCCATCCTGCACGACATCTCCAAGCTCCTGTGCACGACCCAAATCTCCAACAACCTCTGCCTGAACGTGCTGTTTCAGCTGGCCGGCGCCAACCCGGACCAGGTCGACCTAAAGCTGATCCCCATCCTGATGGGACACACGCCGGCCGGAGCGTCCACCAAGCAGATCGTACACTATGCGCAGGGCGTTAGGAGTGGGAAGTTTCGGCAGTACGATCACGGCACGATCAAGAATCGGTTCGTGTATGGGACGGCTGACCCGCCGGTTTATAATCTGACGCAGGTGACCGCTCCGGTGGTGTTTTACTACGCGCTGAACGACTACCTGGCCGTTCCGGTGGACGTTGAGCGGCTGTCCCGGGGGATTGGGAATCTGGCCGGGTACCGGCAGGTGCGCATGGAGACGTTCAACCATTTGGACTTTTTGTTCGCCAAGGACGTGCGGACGCTGCTGTACGAGGAGATTCTGGGGAACGTTCGGCGGTATGGTTCGGTTTAAATTGTTTTGGTAATAAATTTATTGAATGATTTTGTTGTGGACGGAAAACTAAAGTCGTTGTTCTCTGATCCTTGTATTCTTAGTTGTACTTGTGAAGCATCAACAGCATCTTCTCGTAGAGCACCTTCCGGACATTTGTCGCCAGCATAAAGTCCATGTGGTTAAACTTCCGGTTGGCAACGGGAACCGCGGCGATGAGATTGGGTAGCATTGTGGAAAATTTCTGGGCATCTTTTGGATGAACCATCCAATCGTTCAACCCGTAAAAAATTAGCACCGGAGCGGTTGCGGCAGTCAGATTGTACGCCGGAGGTTCCAAACTTCCGTACTTTTCCAGGTTTCCCTTCCGTCCGTAGTCGAACCACTGGAAGCGACCTCCACTTGCCGCAACCTGAGCATAGTGTAACAACTGGTTAAACGAGGATCCTTGGGGGAAGTTTGCTAGATATCTTAGGAGCAAAGTCCGATCAGTTTCTTCGGGGTGCGGACCGAATATCAACCCATAAAGTCGAAGGCATAGGTCATGTAATCCTTTTGTTTGGCAAAAAGATCGATACAGTTTACTTTGCGGCAGGAACTCGTAGATTTTGTAAAAATCGATTGTTTTCTTGATCGTATGAGCATAATTACATGCGAAGCTTAAGATTGGACTCCTGAAGCGCGTTTGGGCAACCGCTGGAGAAAGTCCCGTCATGAGGGCGATTTTGTTGTTGTATTCCGGAAGAATACTAGCCATAACGAAATACTCCGTGACGCCTTGCGAGTGGCCGATGTAGAAAAGCTTATTGAAGTTGGTAGCGTTGAGTACGAGGTCGATTATGGCCGGTAGATCGTACTGTCCTATCTCATGCCAGGAAAAGTCCCAGTACTCTTTGGACTGAACCGGAAGCCTCAGGTGTTCTCTGGAGTACCGTGATCCGCGCATATTTGCCAGCCAGACGTCGTAACCGTTGTCGGACAACAGATAAGCCAGGCTACTGTTTGGACCACCGAACACATAATCGGCTGAACTGGACAGTAGGCCGTGGACCAAAAGCACTGGTTTCTTTTTAACGCACGATCGTTGTCTCGGAGGCATTTGAAACACTTTAAGGACGTAGCCATCCTCGGTGATCACGGTGTGATCTTCGACCTTGTACCCGTACTTGACGATCAGTTCCGGCTGAAAATTTAAAATTGATCAGCAACCCAAAAGAAAAATGCATTAACTTAAAAAAAAACTCACAACCAACAATTCCGCATCTTCGTCGTCCCGTTGCGAACTTTGAATACCCGCGGCAGTGAAGATCAAGGGCACGATCAACCACCAAGTAGTGTTGTACATCGCGACAACACCACCTTTCAAACCGGCGTTACAATCAGAACTGACCTACCGTCTCGTTCTGGGATTGTACCGAATGCTGCAAAATTCAAGCCAATTGAAGGACATTGCAGTAATCGAAAATGAATCAGCTGGTCGCAGTAGGCCTGATCGTTGAAAAAAACTGGACTGCATTGAAACGCAACGAGAATGTTTGAGTACAATGTTTTATTGGTCAAACTTGTCCAGCATTGTTAAAATCTTCTCGTAGAGCACCTCGCGGACATTCTTCGCCAACACAAAGTCCACGTGGTTGAACTTCCGGTCAGCGACGGGAATCGTGGCGATCACACGTGGCAGTACAGAGGGCAGCTTTTGGGCGTCCTTAGGGTGGACTAACCAATCGTTCAATCCGTAGTAGATTAGAACTGGAGCGGTTGAGGCAGTCAGGTTACCCCTCCGGCCATAGTCAAACCAACGGAACTTTCCTCCGTTGCTAGCCAACTGAGCAAAGTGTAACACCTGCTTGACGGATGCACCCTGTGGAATGTGACCTAGATATGACAGGATCAAATTCTGGAACAATGGATAGAAGTGAGAATCTAGAAATATTAGGATGGAAGTATCTGAACCTACCGGATCAGTTCCGTCTGGATGTGGACCTGCCAGGACTCCAAGCATTTGAACGCACACGTTATGTCTCACTTCGGGTCGGCAGAGAGGTTGAACAATTCTAAGACCAGCTTCGTTGTACGGCAGGAACTCGAAGATCTTCAACGCAGTGAGGATCATCCTGATCGTATCCGCACCGGGCCGTACGAAGGGCTTTATCATCTTTAGGATCGTGCTTCCAGAAAACTGCCGGTCATGAGGGCGATCTTGTCGTTGAACTCCGGACGAGTTGCGGGCATTATGAAATACAGCGTAACACCTTGCGAGTGTCCGATGTAGAACAACTTCTTGGAGTTGGTTACGCTCAACATGTGATCGATCATGGCCGGTACATCGTAGTATCCCATTTCGTGCCAGGAAAAGTCCCAGTAATCTTTGGACTCAACTGGTAGCTTGAGGTGGTCCTTGGAGTAGTGCGATCCTCGCAGGTTTGCCAACCAGACGTCGTAACCGTTGTCGGACAGTAGGTATGCCAGGCTACTGTTCGGACCACTGATTACATAGTCCGCTGAACTAGCCAGAAGGGCATGAACTAACAGCACAGGCTTCTTCTTGACGATCGTTTGTCGCCTCGGCAATATCCGGAACATCTTCAGCACGTACCCATCCTCGGTGATCACCGAGTGATCCTCACCCTTATACCCGTACTTGACGATCAGTTCCGGCTGAAAATCGGGAATAGATCAAACTACCTGCCAGGATTTTACAAAATTTCACTCACGACCAACAGTTCTGCGTCTTTACTGAACGTAATATCACCAGTCGCGGTGATCGCGCCGGTCAGATACAAGATCAACCACCAAGTATGAGCGAGCATCGTGACGAAACTCCTTTCAACTCAACATTCCAAAAAGAACTGACCTACCTTATTCTGGAGTAGAAGTTAAAATCGAACGTACTGTAGGATATCACGTAATTGTTGAATGACCAACCAGTTGTGCAGAATTTCCATTGAGTGACGAAGGGCAAGGTCTTGGGAACAGGTATTTTTATTTTGCACTGAACTCCTCCAGCGTTTGTACAATCTTATCATAAAGCACCTCACGAACATTCTTCGCCAACAAAAAGTCCACGTGGTTGAACTTCCGGTCGGCAATGGGAATTGTGGCGATTACATGTGGAAGCATTCGGGACAGCTCTTGGACATCCCTGGGATGAACCAACAAGTCGTTCAGGCCATAATAAATTACGACTGGAGCTGTTGATGCCGTTAGATTGTACGCCGGAGGTTCCCAACTGCCGTACTTTTCCAGGTTACCGTCGTGGCCATAGTCGAACTGTCGGAACTTTCCTCCGTTGCTGATTAACTGAGCAATGTGTAGCACTTGCTTGACGGGGGTACCTTGTGGGTAGTGACCTAGATATGTTAGTGCCGATCGCTGTAACGAAGGATTTCAGTAAGCATTTTGAATTGATTGGGGTGATGGTTTTGAATGTACCGGATTCGATCCTTCCAGATGGTGACCGGCGACCAATACAATCAATTGGAGACACAAGTTATTCTTCACATCCGGATGACAGAGCAACCGTCCAATTCGAAGAAAATTTCCGTTATACGGTAAGAACTGGAAGACGTTCAGCACATCCGTGAACATCAGGATCGTATTGGTACCGGGTTGGAAAAGAGACTGTACGATCCTCAGTGCTGGATTTCGAAGGCGCTTCCACAAATTTGCTGGAGTAATAGCAATCATGAGGGCGATTTTGTTGTTATACTCCGGACGAGTGCTGGTCATGATAAAGTACACGGTAGTTCCTTGCGAGTAACCAACGTAGAATACCGTCTCCGAATCGGATACCATCACCACGTGGTCGATCATAGCCGGTAGATCGTAATACCCAATCTCGTGACAGGAAAAGTTCCAGTACTCTTTTGAGTTACCCGGTATCTTGATATGCTCGTTTGAATAACGCGTTCCTCGGAGATTCGCCAACCACACGTCGTATCCAGCTAGGGCCAGCAGGAACGCAAAACTGCTGGAACCATTGAGCACAAAGTTCGCCGAACTATTCCAAATTCCATGAACCAACAGAACAGGCTTCCTCCTAACGATCGTTTGTTGCTTCGGCAATATCCGAAACATCTTCAGCACGTACCCATCCTCGGTGATCACCGTGTGATCGTCAACCTTGTACCCGTACTTGATGATCACTTCCGGCTGAAATTCGGGAAACGATCAAGCCACATTCTAGAAAATTAAGCGATCCTCTACTCACGACGGTCAGTTCCGCGTCCTCGTCGTCTACTCCGTACTTAAACTGTTCACGATCGCCCGCGATCGTGGCAACAGCCAACTGCCAAATCAACCACCAAGCAGTAGCGCGCATCGCGACGAAACGATCCGTTCAATTCGAAGGTCCAACCAGAACTGATCTACCTCATTCTGGAGCAGCGAAAAACTGGATGGAAATTGCATCAAAATGGGAAAGGTCAACAGGATCTTACCACAATCGAGAAACTCAACAAAATGTTATGGACTAGTTCTTTGCTTTAATTATTTTATTCTAAGATATCACAGGTTATGCTACCGCACCCGGTCATACTTCTCGAGCACCGGTAAGATCTTCTCGTACAGCTCCTTTCGCACGTTTTTCGCCAACATAAAGTCCATGTGGGTGAACTTCCGGTTGGCAACGGGAACCGCGGCGATCACACTTGGCAGTTGTTTGGAAAACCTTTGCGCGTCCCTCGGGTGAACCATCCAGTCGTTCAGGCCGTAATAAATTAGCACCGGAGCGGTTGAGGCAGTCAAATTGTACGCCGGAGGTTCCAAACTGCCGTACCTTTCCCAATTACCCTCCCAGCCATAGTCAAACTGTCGGAAGCGTCCCCCGCCGTTGACGACCTGGGCGTGGTGCAGCATCTGCTTGACGGAGGCTCCCTGGGGAAAGTGACCTTGGTAGGTTAGAACTAATCGCTGGAAAAATGAAACCTTAATGAAGATCGTACAAGATCGGGATGTCACTGTGGTTTGATTACCGGATCTAGCATAGCGCGATTTGGACCGGCCACTAGCTCAAGAACGCGAACGCAAGGGTTATTCCTCACATCCGGTTGGCAGAGAGCTCGAACGAGTGGAAGACGCTGATTGCTGTACGGCATAAACTCGTGGATATTTAACGCGTCGAAGATCTTCTTGATCTTGTCCACATTGTTGAGCAAAAAGCGCAGGATCGGACTCCGGACGTGCTGTAGACCAACTGCCGGGGAGAGGGCAGTCATTAGGGCGATTTTGTCGTTATATTCCGGCCGAGTGCTGGTCATCACAAAGTACACGATCGTTCCTTGTGAGTGACCAATGTAAAATAGCTTCTCGGAGTTGGTAACGTTCAAAACGTGGTCGATCATAGCCGGTAGATCGTAGTACCCAATTTCGTGCCACGTAAAGTCCCAGTACTCTTTTGACTCAACCGGCAACGTGGTGTGCTCCTTGGAATAACGCGATCCTCGCACATTCGCCAACCAGACGTCGTAGCCGTTGTCCGACAGCAGGTACGCCAGACTACTATTCGGACCACTGATCACATAGTCCGCCGAACTAGCAAGCACTCCATGAACCAACAGCACTGGTTTCCTCTTCAACATCGATTGCCTTTTTGGCGGAATCCGAAACATCTTCAGCACGTACCCATCCTCGGTGATCACCGTGTGGCCTTCGACCTTGTACCCGTACTTGGTGATCAACTCCGGCACCAACAGTTCCGTGTCCTCGTCGTTGAACCAACCCTCCACCAAATTTTCATCCAACTCCGACCCACCACTCGCGACAATCATCCAACCTAACAAGTGCAAGATCACCCACCACCTATTAGCAACCCCCATCGCGAACCGTACGATCCACCTTCCCGACAAGAACTGGAGCGGACACTGAGCTCAAATCTGCAAGTTCAGCCAACTTAAACATCTCGTCGTGGTAATAATCGTTGACCGGGCAAGTTGAGCGCTACCCGCGCGCTAAAAAACTGGATTTTCAACGGCACGGTCAATGTCGCGATCGTGATCTTCGCGAGGACATTTCTTCGTGTGCACTTGCTGGCTTGCTGTAACGGGTGGAAACGTCGAGAGAAGAGAACTTTTTTCTTCGATTTACTGATCTTTGGAGTGGAACAAATTTGACTTTTCGTTGATCGTTGCAGGGCTAAATGGTATGGGTATTACTGAGCCTTGGTTCCGAACATTAGCTCGATTGGACGGAAACTCGAGCTTCCCAAGCCAGGCACTTTTTCCATAAGATTTTGTACGGGGAAAGTCACTTTTCCAATTGGGACCATTTTGTATGTTGTACATCGCAATTTTGTCACTCCTTACGATCAAATCGTGATATCTTGGCACATCTTGAAGGGGGACAACATGCCCAAAGGAATTTCATTCAGAGGCCGTTTTGTCACTCTTGAATGCAGTCCTACTGTTTACATTTTGTCTTAAATTCAACTAAATTTTAGGACAATGTACAGAAATGGCCAGCCAAACAAAACGGGCTTGTTATTGTTATTGTTTACATTGCGCGTAAAAATATTAAAACGCGTTTTTTTTTATATTCATATTAAAAATAAAATTCTAAAATGAAACGAAGGAACCCAACACTTTAGTTTTATGATGGTTTTATGTCTGTGCGTTTGTTAATGTCTAACACCGTAAACAAGAAAAAAAGGTACTGATTTTCAAGGATAATGGCATTTTTTTAAACTTACATTGGGTTATGTATTACTTAGATTTTTTTGTTGACCGATAGCATAAACAAATGTATAGCTATGGAGAAATAAACGACAAAAAACGGAGCGCCGACTAACTTACCTTTTTCCTGCTTCGAAATTAAGCTTTTTATTTTAAAAAAATCGTAATCCCACCATTCATACTTAACCTAATCCATGCAAACTGACAAACTTTAAAAAAGTACAATTTTTTTTATTGTTTATTATAGTCTAATACCTCCTTTAGTTCGCAATTGGTCGTATCGGCCATTAGTACCTGCATTTTTCTGTAAAATAAAGTGAATTTTCAGGTTTTTTTAGTTAAAACCATTTATAGGACGAACAATTTTAAGCATTTTTCAAATCTATTATTCATAAACTGATCAAACCTATCAAAGACCCATTTTCGATTTCACTCTTGAACGTCAAATCGTTCAAATTTGTTCCAAGATGTTTCCGGAAGTGATCGTTTTGTTCGATTTGACGTTTGAGGGTGGAGTCGAAAAAATGGAAACAAATCCATACAACAACGTTTTTTTGTACATATGAAAAATTGTCCACAAGGTGAGGGGATATGAGATTTCCAATAAAGTGTCTACTTGGTTTATAAATGGTCCCGAAGAAAAATTTACTTAAAAATATGAAAATGCCATATCGTTGCTTGTGTGCTATCTTGTGGCACTTTCTATCTTGTTACAGCAGAACTTATAAATACAAATTTGGATTTTTCTTCATTGTTTTCGAGTTTTGATCATTTAAAAATAATATAATATCAAAACAAATATTTTTATTTTTCACAAATTTCTACAGTCACGAAACCATATTTATTTACTCACATACTATTTAAATTACCGTCAACTGGGGTGAATTGGGACACATGGGGCGAATTGGGACAGCAGTTTCAACCATGTTAGAGCACAATATTTTGATTTTTCTGATTGGTTTCGGATAGAACAGACTCAGACCAACAAAATGTGTACATCCATTTCCAAATTTAAAACCTTTAAGTACTCTAAACACTGCTGTCCCTATTCAGACTGTAGTCCCGATTCACCCCAGATGACGGTACTTTCTTCATGCTATGTGCCCCATTAACCAGCCTGTGGCACAAACCAATCAACAAACCGGCATCATAAATATTTCCTACAAATTGCCGCCATTATCCGGCATTGGAACAATCACAGCTTGCTTTGATTAAATACCTAACTTGAGTGCATCACAAACTAATGCGTCAACGCCTACTGCGTTCTAGCGCTTTCCACTGTACTGATCCAGCATCGGTAGCAGCTTATCGTAGACCTGCATCCGGGCATCTTTCGCAATCAAAAAGTCCAAATGGTTAAACTTCCGATCGGCAACGGGAATCGCCGCCACCAACCGGGGCAGCATTTTGGAAAACGTCTCAACGTCCTTCGGGTGAACCATCCAATCGTTGAGCCCGTAGTAGATCAGTACCGGCGCCGTCGAAGCTGTCAGATTGTACGCTGGAGCCTTCCCGCTGCTGTATGCTTCAAGGTTCCCCTTTCGGCCGTAATCGTACTGCTGGAACTGTCCACCGCTGCGTATCAGCTGGACAAAGTGCATCATCTGTTTGGTTGAGGCGCCGGCCGGGGCGTGACCCTGGTAGGTTAGGGCCAACCATTGGTCGAACATCTCCGGATGGGGTCCGGTGATGAGTCCGACGATCTGGGTGCACGCGTTGTTCTTTTCTTCCGGTGGACACAGAATTTGCGCGATGCGATGGTTGTTCTCGTTGTGTGGGAGGAACTCGTAGATGTGCAACGCGTCGAGGACCTTCTTGAGTGTGTCTGAGGTTTGGAGCATGAAGCGCAGGATCGGACTCTTAACGCGCTTCAGGATGACCGCTGGGGCGAGGGCGGTCATGAGGGCGATCTTGTCGTTGTATTCCGGTCGACTGCTGGACATTACAAAATATACAGTGGTTCCTTGCGAGTGACCAATGTAGAACAGCTTGTTGGAGTTGGAGATGTTCAGCACGTGGTCGATCATGGCTGGTAGATCGTAGTATCCCATCTCGTGCCAGGTAAAGTCCCAGTATTCTTTGGATTGAATCAACATAGTGGAGTGTGCTTTGGAGTAACGCGATCCACGAACGTTGGCCAGCCAGACCTCGTAACCATCGTCAGCTAGCAGGTACGCTAAGCTGTGGTTGGGACCACTGATCACAAAGTCCGCCGAACTGCCCAACAGTCCGTGAACCATCAGAACAGGTAGCTTCTTCACGGTTGGTTGCTCTCTTGGAAGAATCCGGAACATCTTTAGCACGTACCCATCCTCGGTGGTCACCGAGTGACTTTCAACCTTATACCCGTACTTGGAGATCAGCTCCGGCTGAAAATTATGAGTCAATCAAGCCACTTTCAAACAAATAACCTCCATAACCTCTACTAACCACCAGCATATCCGCATCCTCATCGTCCACCTTGAACCAGTTGTCTGTCCGCTCCATCAGCTCCAATTCGTTATCACTAACCGCAAAATCTTCCAACGGAACTGATCCACCCTCCACCAGGAACATCCCGATGAAAAGTAGAATCCCAAACCCACTAGGAGAACCCATCGCCCAACTCACTGTTCCGGTGTTCTGGTCAGAACTAAGCCTCACTAGTCATCGTCATCCTGTGTGCAGTTCAGGCCCTAATCCGCGCAAGTTCAACCCGCGCGTCATCGCGCGCCTCTAATCGCAGGGTAATCAACTCTATCGCATAATATTCTAAACCGGCGGCAGTAGGCTGTGAGCCGAACTGAGTCGAACCCGTGGCTGAAAAGTGGCTTTCCATCAAGTTCTCGCGTGACGCCTCGGGAAGGTAAACCTGGTGCCTTTGATGATCCTCGCATTTTCCTTCCGCAATCTGATGACGACGACGACGACGCGTCGATGGCAACGTAATCGAGCACGTGGAGTTGTGAGAAAGACGAGAGCAAAGTGATGGAGAGAGGGTGAGAGAGCTTACTACGCTCTGAGTGCAGTAAATTATTCGAGAACTTGTTCTAGAACTTGGGTGGGTCGCCCTGAATGGGATCGTTGCATTCGTCAAACGATGCAAGTATCGAAGAGTTGCATGCAATAAATGCACTGCAACGGATACTACAATCTGGTAGTGACGTCATGGTAGAGGTCGATGTAGAGATGCTGATTTTGTGACAAAATACGTTTTTTCAGTTTTAATTGTTTTCAAATTTGTTTTTTTTTTAAGATTCCTTTTCGTCTAGGAGGTCAATTGAAGCCATTTTGTTGCTTGAAAAACACAGCATTTTGTTTTTGTGTGTGGTCATTTTGCAATAATCTTGTTAATTTAAGTTTTTAATTGTAACATGAAATACTTAGCTGCAAATTTTGTTTAGAGTGTTACCACAGACAAACAGACGGTACACTCGAGTGCGGAACCATCGTCCTTCAATAACCGAGCCAAAACGGTTGTTTCAAATGCAATTTAGCTTCGGCATCCACTCACCCGGCGCTGCTGTCGTGACAGCTCGCCTGTCTTTCCTCAGTGTGTGTGATGTGTTTTTGTGTTGTTAAGTTGAGCGTGAGCACGTGGCAGCAAATGAAAACAACAAAAATATGATGGAATTCAGGAATTCTAAAGATGATCCACAATCCTGGCTTTGCGGGACAAGATTGGGGCAGTCTCAGCCAGGGTCAGATGAGCGACTGACTAGCGAGGACATACCTCTTGCCCCACAATTAACCCGGTAGGCCTGCCGATGTCGAGGCTGCTGATGCGGCGTCCGCTACTGCGGAGGAAGTCGGATTCTGTGGTGGAGACATGTCCTTCGGAGCAACCTGCTTATCCTTCGTGGATTGCTGCTGCTGGTCGTCCTTTTGGCCTTTTGGCGATGTTGCGTCGATCGTGAGCGCCACTCAATCTTCATCCACAGTTGTTCTGTTTCGATGTTAGATTTTGCGGCAGCGTTTTTTTTTTAATCATTACGACTTTTTTAATCTCATTCGCCACTTTTTACCTTTGTTGTTTGACGCAACTTAACTGCGCCGTGGACACGTTTCCCGCGGATGTTTCCAAATGACCAATTCCGGTAGATTTGAATTGACTTTTTTTTCTATTTCGGCGACCACTACTAGAGTTTTCGTGACCTCTTCTTATATCTTGGTGTCAGGTGTAATGGTCCGAGGTTTCGTTGGAGAAGGAATGTTCGACAGAATAAGCAACGGGAAAGACCAGTAGTTTGGCCTCTGTCGTTGCTGGTGCTGCCGCATGATAGGCTCATGAGGTTCTGCCATTGGAACGGAACCGACCCACCGTCATTTTCGATAGTCGGTGTTAATTTCTATTTTTTCATCAAGTACTGACGATCAGCAACAACAAAATTATTTCGATCAGCTGTTAATGTTTACAATCGTTAAGGCTTGATTGTCTCACGCATACACTGACACACACATGACAGTAATGGATTTGTATTGGTATGTTTGGGCTGCGCTTCGACATCAGCTCAACAGGCAGCGCTGGCGTCGTCGTGATTTGGCGGTTTGATGAAGGACGATGCATTTCAATAAGAATTTGCATGGAGAGTCACGTCTGTTTGTCTGTGGTGTTACTACGTCTGTCAAAATGCCAAATCTAACAAAAATTCGTTTAGTTTGCCGATTGATTTCAATACAACATTTTTAAGAAGGTATGTTTTGCCTATTGTAGACGCATGGTTTCTTGTAAATACTTTTTTTCAAATAAACTTTCTAGTTTGCTTTTACCGTTACAAATATTCTGCAAAGTTTATGTTCCACCTCCTTCAAAATAAGACAAAAAAAAATTGAAAAAGTTGATAAAAACTATATTTAAAATGCATATTCTTGCGTTGATAATATTTTTAGGCAGGTTTGAACTCGCTTAAAAATAATTAATAAATACAATCCAGACTTGATTAACCAATGATGAAATTATCAAAAGTTTTCATTTTTTTTCTCACTTTTGACATAAAATTCGAGTTCTGCGACCCTATGTTGGTAAAATTTAAGCTTTTAGTAAAATTTAAACGGTTTGTTAATTTAAGCGGTTGGTTGCCTGTTTTTTTTTTAAATGCAGTACCCCAATATTCCATCACCACCATTTGGCCGCCATCTTGCAATTAAAATTTCCAAATGCACTAAGCATTAGGGTTCTATAAGAGCTCAGCGATCTTAAACAAAACAACGAAAAATAATCGTAATTCGAAAATCAGAAGAGAAATTTTTCCAAGGACTTTGGATGATCGATTCTGGACCAGTCAGGACTTTATTTGTGAAATTTTGATGAACAGATAACATTTATTTTAAAAATAGATAGTGAAATATTATAAGGATAAGTTTTGTTATCGCAAAATCTTTTTTGTTAAGCAAAACCGCACTTTTTGCGAGGGCCATGCGTAGAGGTTCCGTTCCGAACGAGAGTGTGGAAAAATCGGACAAGTGGATATTGGATTTCGCCAAGAAGGTGTGCCCGGACTCGGTGCCGACACAACCATCATTCAACGTTGTTGATGGGAGCGATGCTAATCCTCCCTTCTCGATGGTAGAGCTCTCCATAGCACTATTGACGGGCAACAACACTGCTCCTGGTCCGGACAAGATCAAGTTCAGCTTGCTGAAAAATCTTCCGGACGTCGCCAAGCAGCGTCTGTTGAAACTGTTCAACACGTTGGTGGAGCAGAACGTAATTCCACACGAATGGCGACAGGTCCGGGTGGTTGCCATTCAAAAGCCCGGTAAGCCGGCATCCGACCACAACTCGTATCGTCCAATCAGCTTGCTGTCGTGTCTACGCAAGTTGCTGGAGAAGATGATCCTCGACCGCCTCGAACCATGGATGGAACGAGAGCACTTGCTGTCAGACACGCAGTATGGCTTCCGGAGAGGCAAGGGAACAAGCGACTGTCTAGCTTTGCTGGCCACAGGAATCGACATAGCCCGTGGTAAAAAACAGCAAATGGCTTCTGTCTTTCTAGACATCAAGGGTGCATTCGATTCAGTCTCCATCGATGTGTTGGGAGTAAAGCTGCGGCGGAGCGGTCTCAATCCGACGATGTGCAACTTCCTCATCAACCTGTTGTCAGAAAAACACATGCACTTTGTGCAAGGTGATCTGGCAATCACCCGGATAAGTTACATGGGTTTGGCACAAGGCTCACGCCTTAGTCCATCCATGTATAACTTCTACGTCAGCGACATCGATGATTGCTTGACCGGAGACTGCACCCTTATACAGTACGCAGATGACGCAGTGGTTTCAATCGCTGCCAAGAAGGAAGTCGATCTGCTAGAACCCTTGCAAGATACCCTGAACAACTTGGCCCATTGGGCAGTTGGAAAGGGTATTGAATTCTCTCCGGAGAAGACGGAACTGGTCGTTTTTACGGGGAAGCATGAACCGCCGCAGCTCAATCTTTCTCTCTCGGGAAAGACTATCGAGCAGTCGGACCACTTCATGTACATGGGTACCATCTTCGATCAAAAGGGAACATGGGGGAAGCACATCAACTACCTGAAGCAAAAGTGCCTGCAAAGAACTAATTTTCTGCGCAGCGTCTCTGGCAACCGGTGGGGTGCTCATCCTTCTGACCTGCTGCGACTGTACAAGACAACGATACTCTCGGTGCTGGAATATGGCAGTTTCTGCTTCCAAACAGCTGCGAAATCACGCTTGTTGGTTCTCCAGCGGATACAGTACCGAAGTCTTCGCATTGTCTTGGGATGCATGCACTCAACTCACAACATGACCCTCGAGGTCTTGGCGGGAGTGTTGCCTCTGCGAACTCGTTACTACGAACTGTCTTACCGGTTCCTGATCCGGTGTGATTACAGGAATAAACTGGTAATTGACAACTTTGAAACGTTGCTGAACCTTCACGTTGAGTCTCGGCGCATGCTTCTATATTATGACTTTATGTCATCGTGGGAGTGGAGCCCGAGCACAACGGTACAGCGCACGCCTCCGTTAACCAGCAGCACCCTGATTGGCTTCGACACGTCCATGAAAGCCGATACTCGCGGTATCCCAAACCATCTTCTGCGGGGAGTTGTACCGTCGATCTTCGCATCAAAGTACAACCATGTTCCTCCAAACAACAGATTCTTCACCGATGGCTCCAAGCTCGACGGCTGTACGGGCTTCGGTGTTTATCATGAATCTTATCAGCTGTTCTTTAAGCTGAAGGACCCGAGTTCGGTTTACGTCGCAGAGTTAGCCGCGGTTTACTGCGCACTGCGAATCATCGAGACCATGCCACCTGACCACTACTTCATCTTCACCGATAGCTTTAGCTCTGTTGAGGCTATCCGGTCTCTGAAGCCGACCAGGGAGTCTGCGTTTTTCCTCACGGAAATACGCAAGACTTTAAACAACCTGGCGGCTCAGTCCTTCAGCATCACGGTGGTGTGGGTCCGCGCTCATTGCTCGATTCCGGGTAATGAGAAAGCGGACTTGCTCGCCAAGAAGGGTGCTGAGAGTGGAGACATTTTTGAAAGGCCAATTAGCCTACAAGAATGCTACGGTTTTCCGAGGCAGCGTGCGCTTCTGGATTGGCAAAAACAATGGGACGACGACACCAAGGGACGTTGGATGTATTCCATACGACCTAAGGTGCAAAGAAAAGCCTGGTTCAAGGGAATGGACTTGACGCGTGGATTCATCAGAACGATGTCCCGCCTTATGTCGAACCATTACTCGTCCAAGGCTCATCTGTACCGTATCAACATGAGTGATACGAACTTATGCGACTGTGGGCAGGGTTATCAGGACATCGACCATCTCGTATGGGCGTGTCCAGATCATCAGGCTCACAGAATTAAGTTGAAAGTTACCCTCAGGGCCCGAGGAAGACCACCAGAAATTCCGATGCGAGACGCGTTATCTCAACTAGACCTTGATGTTCTCTATCCGATCTATCAGTTCCTCTTAGATTCCAAAATATCTATTTAGTTTTTCTTCCAGTCAGTTTTCCTTCAGTTAGTTTTCCTTCAGTTAGTATAACTCGCCTTCCCACAAAGCCGTCGTTTCTGGTTGCACCGGAAGCAAAGCAAGATCGCCCCAGCAGCTGGACACCGAGTTGCGGCTGAGGACAAAACGCAAAGGCCAGCAGAGCCAACCAAGACCCCTACACAATCCCCCTTCCCTTCCCACGCCTTGTCTTTAACATCAATCCCTTCCCTACTAACCCCGAGTAGGCCGCGGGTAATCGGCTCCCCTCCCACTAACATTTACACACAAGATCCTCTGTAATTATTAAGTTTTTTGTAATTACAAAAGCCGACTCGGTCCTAACCAGGTCCCAGTACCGAAAAGGACCTAATAAAAATAATTTTATGAAAAAAAAAAAAAAAAAAAAAACCGCACTTTTGTAATTAGTCATCGATTGTATTTCGAAACTCTTGAAGCATAGAAAAAAAAGGTCATATTCATTGACGATAAGATGTGAGGCCAGTCATTTAGCTGATTAGGCATAATTTTTGTTTATATCAGTGCGGTTAGCCAACCATCGTGCACCGGTTTTTGGTCAATTGCCACTAATCGAGATTGTAATCTGAGGATAACTGCTGGCTGACTTTTGAATTGCTGCAATTTGCAGTTTATTTTGCAATTTACATTTTCTTCAAAAAAAAAACTTTGTTAAACTAATTAATAATTCTATTTTGCTCACAAGTCACTATGACGCGGATTTGTTTCTCGAGTTTCACGACAATCTTATCGGTACATTTTTCTCCTTTGACTCGAATCTTATGTTACGTTGCTTTCATGCGTAAAGGCTGCCCCCCCTTAATCCGAGCGCGTGCTTTGGCAAAATTATCAGTCGGAAAATGTGACATTCCAAGTGTCGTCACAGCGTGGTTCAACGATTTCTTTCGATTTAATGATTTTTTTTTCTTAAAATTATTTTTATTAGGTCCATATTGGTGCTGGGACCTGGTTATGACCGAGTCGGCTTTTGTGATTACATTTGACTTAATAATTACAGAGGATCTTGTGTGTAAATGTTAGTGGGAGGGGAGCCGATTACCCGCGGCCTACTCGGGTTAGTCGGGAAGGGATTGATGTTAAAGACAAGGCGTGGGAAGGGAAGGGGGATTTCGATTTAATGAATGTTGACATTATTTTTTTATAAATGATTTTTAAATTTGCTTATTTATTTTCGTCTCAATCCCCTTGGTTTCGTTAGCGATGTCTATTCGATATTTACAAAATTTCTTCTATACAAGTTCCGATATGTACAATGCAACTTGCACGCAAGTCACTTCAGGAAGCGTCCCGCTCCGCTCTTTCCACGTTCCGAACGACCTCGTCGTACAGCACTTCCTTGACGTTGTTGGCCAGAATGAAGTCGGCGTGGGTGAACCGCTTGTCCGGCACCGCGTAGCTTCCCACGACGTTCGGGATTTCCCGCTCCAGCTGCAGCACGTTCAGGTAGTTGACCACGTTGTCGTTGTAGCCGTAATAGGTCCTGACGGGGGCGGTCGCCTTGGACAGGTCGTAACGGGGGACCGTGGAGTTGCCGTAGACCAGGGTGTTTTTAGCTAGGTATTCGTAGTCAAACTGTCGGAAGATGCCATCGGTGATGATCTGAAGGTAGTGCAGGGCCTGCTTGACGGAAGCTCCCGCCGGGAAATGACCGAGAAAGATTTGGAGCATTTTGACGTCCAGCTGTTTGGGGTTCGCGCCTGCCACGTTGTAGATGATCGTTCGACATGCGGTTTGCTGAGGGGCCGGACATAGCCACTTCCAAAAGTGGTACTGCTGTTCGAAGTGAGGGACGACCTCCAGGAGGCCTGCGGCGTCGAACGCTGCCTCGATCTCTTGCCGCAGGGTGACTCCGAGTCGGATGAAGCTACTCAGGCTACGGTACATGTAGACTGCAGGGGAAAGCGCTTGCAACTGGACGATCTTGGCGTTGTACTGGGGTCGACTGGTCAACGCGATGAAGCTAGTCATGGCGCCCTGCGAGAATCCGATGTAGTGTAGTTTGGAGAACCCGGTGCGATCCAGGACAAAGTCGATCAGCGCCGGAACGTCGTAGAACCCGATTTCGTGGAAGGTAAAGTCCCAGAACTCTGCGGAATTCACCGCTAGGCGTTCGTGGTTTCGGGAGTACCGAGTTCCGCGGGCGTTTCCCATCCAGATGTCGTAACCGCGATCGGCCAACAGATAGGCGAGCCCATGTTTCGGCCCGATCAGAACCCAATCCGAGCAGCTGGAGAACAGCGAGTGCATCATGAAGACCGGATGCTTGCCGGAGTTTGTGCGGGACGGAATGCGGTACATTGCCAGCAGGTAGCCATCCTCGGTGGGCACTTGATACTCCTCGACCTCGTAACCGTACTTGCGGATCAGCTGGGGCTGAAAGATCGGTTTTGGTTTGAAATATTTCATTCTAATGGTTGATTGACCTTGACGTCTTTGATGTCGTACTCAAGATCAATCAACTTTCAGGTTGTTGGTCGATAAATGACTTGAAACATTTCACTTGACAGGTCAAGGTCGATCAGCTGAAAGATTTCAACTTACCACCGTCAGCAGGGCGTCCTCGTCTTCCACCACGAACGGCGCCGAACTGTTGTAGACGACATGACCAGCCACAACAGACCCTAAACAGACCAACAACAAAACAATAACCGACGATCGCGCCATTTCAAACTCTCCTTCTCTGTACTGTATCCCTAACTCCGTCCACTTCCAAGCCCATCGATCAACTGTCCGCCCGGTTTCGAGCCGCGGGGCTTCCGCGACTGATTTGTTCTTAATTCTAGCATCTAACAGCGTGTCGAGTTGATCTGCCACCACTACCTTCCTGGTACCCTAATGACATGCATTACCCGAAAGCGGTGCCTTAATTTGTGCGTTTATTGCCGTTGCAATTGCACATGGCTGCTGGTCAGTCGGCGGTGCTACCTGTAATTACAGTCCTCGGGCGGCATCATAATTCACCGTGCAGTGAACGCGAGATCAAAACAAAGAGAATTTCCCGTGAGCGTGAGCGCGCGGGCTTTGTTTTGGCGCGCAATGTTGAACTGGTTTGCGGTTGGTATTCTGGGCAATTACCCCGGTGGAAAGTACGAGCGTGATCAGATGTGACCGATTAGGTGGGTTTTGATTTAATGAGAAACATAAGTCGATTTGCGGTGGAGGTGGTGACGGTTGACTACCTTGGGATTGAGATATCTTGGCGGTTTTGACAGTTGGTTGGTGGAGCTGGGAGGAATGTGACAGTTTGCGAGATTTCAAGTTATCGGAATGTACTCGTGGGTCATGAAACCGGCTGTTGAAAGACGTAAATGGGCAAAAATAGACTTGATTACTGAATAAAGAGCGAAATGATCAATCTTATCGTTGCCAAATTTATGACTCTTTCAAACTGTGCTGGGGGGTTTGGATTCAGCCTGGAACCATTCTAAGGGGCAGTGAAATTTGGGATGAGACAGCTACTGGTTCAGGTTTTACTGGTCACGTTGGTGGCACTTGCTGGGTTTACTGATGGTCAGGTTCACCCAGATATCGCGGAGGATGCCTACTTGGATTCGGTATGTCAAGGCATGGTTGGGTTCTGCACTGTTTTGTAAAACTTCTTCTTCAGCTAGGCTTGCTGCGAAAGTACGGTTACCCCGCCGAAGAACATATCCTAGAGACTGACGATGGCTACCTCCTTGGACTGCACAGGTGTCCGGGCAGTCCGGTATCTCCACCAGCTCCCGGAAAGCCCGTAGTCCTGCTGCAGCATGGCATGTTGAGTTCCTCCGCCGATTACATCCTGATGGGACCGCAGACCAGTCTGGTGTACATGCTGGCCGACGCTGGTTACGATGTCTGGTTGGGAAATTCCCGTGGAAACCGGTACTCGAACCGCCATCGATCCCGGAACAACGAAACCCAGCAGTTCTGGGACTTTTCGTGGCACGAGGTCGGCTCGATCGATGTGCCCAACATGATCGACTTCATCTTGGCAAGAACCGGTCAATCGGCTCTCCAGTACGTTGGTCATTCCCAGGGAACCACCGTGTTCTGGGTCATGATGTCCCAGCATCCGTACTACAATCAACGGGTCAAGAGTGCCCACTTGTTAGCTCCGGCAGCCTACATGCACCACACCCGTAGTCCGTACGTGATCTTCCTGGCGACCTATCTTCACACCACGGAGTTGATGCTGGAAATGATGGGCACTTACTACTTCGCACCGACCTCTGAGATGGACATCCAGGGCGGGATTGATCGTTGTCGAGACGGAGCTCCGTATCAGCAGATGTGTGCCATTACGACCTTCCTCATGGCTGGCTTCAACTCGCAAGAGGTCAACTACACCATGCTCCCGGTCATGCACGGTCACTCCCCGGCGGGAGCTTCCGCCAACCAGATGATCCACCACGCCCAAACGGTGCGATCGCGGATCTTCCGGCAGTTCGATCACGGTCCAACCATGAACATGATCCGGTACGGTTCCATCACACCACCCAACTATAACCTGCAGAACGTCCAAGCTCCTACCCTGCTCTACCACAGCACGAACGACTGGTTGGCCGGCCCGGAAGATGTCCTCCTGCTGGCCGGACAACTGCCGAACGTTCGCAAGCGCTACCTTGTTCCGCTTCCGGCCTTCAACCACATGGACTTTGTTTGGGCCATAAACGTAAGGTCGCTGCTGTACGATGAACTGCTGGCCGATTTGCGGGCTTACGTTTGAAATTTGAAATATTTCATCGGACTTTTGTCAAATGAAATATTTCAAGACATTGATAAACAAATAAATCAAACACAACTTTTGTCATTCAACTTTAATACAATTTCTCTTTATTCTAACTTTTTGTTTCTTCCTTTCGACTGTCCGCTCGTGGACTTTTCTTAAAACAACTAAAGGATACAATGTTCTTCATTTTTTTACATCACTTGGATTGCATCTACAAAACTAGAAATCTACTTAGCGTCTAAGC
Source organism: Culex pipiens pallens (assembly GCF_016801865.2). NCBI lineage: Eukaryota > Metazoa > Arthropoda > Insecta > Diptera > Culicidae > Culex > Culex pipiens. The sequence goes on from NC_068937.1 coordinate 128,556,174, forward strand.
TCAGTATTTCATACACAGGAAAATTAGTTATTCTATCTATTAGTTGTAATTTTGTGGCTTCCGACCTCAGATCAAGAGAGAATTGTACCATTCGCAGCTAATCTCGCGACACGAGCGCCGCCTTTATCGACTCGTACGTCGACTTTGTCGACTCTACCCTGAAATTGAAAAGAGTAACGTCAGTTTCACTAAAAATTAAACTCAAACTAATTCTAACCTCAACGCCAGCAGCGGCTTTAGCGCACTGCGGATGTTCCCGTAAACGGCCGGATTGGCCGCTTCCTGCACGCGCAAAATACTGTTGGCCACGTCCGGAGGGCGCGTAAAGAGCCGGGACGGTCTCGACGGCAGCGCCACCGCGCCGGCAAAGTCTTCGAGGGCGCGCTCGCGCAGGTACAAAAGGGGTCGAATCACGCGAACCTGGCCGCCTTCGCCCGGCGAGCTGGCGCTCGCGACGGCCTGCGTCGTGTGCAGCTGGCCCTGGTAGAGCAGGGAGGTTAGGAACCGATCGGCCAGCTTGTCCAGCGTGTTGGCCATCGCGAGCACGTTGAAGGCCTTGCGCGTGGCAAAAGCGACCAATTTATCCTGCAGGTTTTCCGTAGATTCTGGAGGAGAAAAATCCTTGAAACATTTCACCTCTCGCGAAATTTCATCCAAGCCACAAACCAGTCTGCTCGTAGAAATAGTCCACCTGCAGTTCTCGCAGGTACAGCATCAGGGCGCGCGGGTCGACGCCACAGTCGCCGAAACTGACGGTGGCCAGCGTGACATTTGTTAGGTGGCGGGCGCGGACAAACTGGCGCAGCAGGTGCAGCAAACAGAGCGAGGAACTCGACCCGGATAGGCACACCAGCACACGGTCGCCCTCCTTGATCATGCCGAAATCGTCCAGGGCCTGGCGGAGATAGTTGGAATTAATTCCGTATTTTTTAAAGCTGAAATTACCCGCTTTAAATCGCATGCAAAAATCATTACTTAAAAAAAACATGAAAAATAGGCTCGAAAAAATCTTGATTAATTTTATTTTGAAAATGTTCAAAAGTTTCTGCTCGGGTAACCACATTCCACAGGTGTTCACTTTGACAGATAGATGGCGCTTCGGTACTCAATGGTGCTGCCATCTCACTCTGAATCGGTTTGGAATGTGGGAACGTGAGGAGCAGAAATGGTCAAAATTGAACAAAAATAGTTGATTTAGTGAAATTTTCGAAAAAAAAATTATTTTACGCCTTTCAATTGATCGTTTGATAATGTTATAATGAATTATAAATTTTAATAATTGTTCTATCATTTTTCACGATATGTGAGATTTATTGTGTAAATTTATGTTTCCTTACGTTTTCGTCATCACAAATGAGATATTTTTGATATTTTTAAATGTATAATTACGAATCATAAATAATTTTTAAGGTGCTAAAATTTAACTTATAAACTATTTTATTAGTGATAACAAAAACGTAAGGAAACATAAAATAACATGATAAATTTAACGAATCACGAAAAATGTTTAAATTACTTAGAAAATGTAGTGTTCAAATTAGAGATAGTACTTTTCCCTTTAATTCTAAATTACTGTTCAATAAATCCAAGTTTTGTTCACCTTCGATAAAAATGATAATGATTTTTCATCCCGGAAAATTTCCAATTTCCACGGGACTGTCAAATCACCAAATCGTTTTCAAAATTAGTGAAAATTTCACGGTACACAGTTAAAGTCTTAAAAATTCTTAGGTTTAATTTTAGCATTAAAAAAATAACTTTAGTGAACTTTTAAATCAATCAAGTTTGAATGTTCTATTTTTTTAGAATTCTGCCTTCAAAATAAAACGGAATTCAAATTGTTACTATACAAAGAATTAAAACATAATTTAATTAAGCAAATTTTCTGATAACATACTATCGATAATTCAAATAGCGATCAATAGCGACAGGGAGAAAGTTGACTGTAACTCCTGAACACTATTTTTATTAGAATTTTTAGAATTTTTACTTTTAAATCATTGAACATTGACCAATTCATGAAGAAATCTGAGCAATGTTTGAAAAAATACTTACGATATACTTTTGAGTCAAAGTCAATCGATTGCAAACACACAATTTTCACACGCTTGGTATTTGACATTAAAATTCTTCAAAAATCAGGGGACAAAAAATATTATCTAAATTTGAAAATAAATTAATGTCTAGTTTACAACGGCCACTGCAAATATTTTTCAAAGTTTAACTTGTTAGTTAAACTATGTATCAAGGCGAAAGGGAACCTGCCGGAAATTTACATTTGATCCAAAATAAACTAAAAAATCTCAAAAATAAATCTAACTGAATTCTAAGCTTGAATGTGTCGCTTTAGGGCACTTTTAAATTGATTACTTAGATATTTTGAAAACTAATGATTGCAAAACAACTGGGCAGGTGTAAAATGCATTTCAGAACAGTTTTTTCATTGCAATGTTAATACTATGCCCCCCCCCCCCCCCCCCCCCTTTCTCGACGTTGACCAGAGTCGAGGGACATAAACTTCAAAAAATATTAGCAACGGCCTTTAAAAATCTTGCCAATTATGTTGATGATTACTTCCATTAAATAGATTTAAATTTAAAAATGACAAGTTTAGTCAGCAAACATTATTTGGTTTTGTTATATTTCAGTGATATTTTCCATGATTTCAATTATTTTCGAGATTTTGTTTTGAGAAGGAAATTCTTTCAAGATGTCATGCTCTCTAAGACATCCCATAAATAACTAAATCAATGAAATTATTTTTTTTTTAATCTCTAGGAAGATGAGTTTGATGAAAGTATTAAATTTTGTGTTACCATTTAACCAATTGTTTTTTCATGCAAAGTATTATGAGTAATTTTACAGTCCAATCACCGATCCATAGCGGTCCAACCCTTGCCACAAACTGTTCGACCGTTTTGTCCAGTGGTCTGATTCGGTGTGTGGATGAGGAGGATGCACTGCCATTGCCAATTTGATGAGTTTCTAATTAGATGATCACTAGTGGTTGGTTTAGGGTTAAAGTAAGGCATAAGGGGGGTGGTCATGAATCATCAAGAAAAAAGAGACAGAAGAAGACACCAAAAGAAACAGTTTCAAACACCATCGGTATGAGTGTATTTTATTGTTGTGTTGTTCTTTCATATCGTTATTCTTTATTCTCTTCTCTTTGCTTGATTTGTGTGGCTACTGTACACTTAATCACAATGTGTTACACAACAACTTCTTGATTAACTCTGTTTAACATGACTCTCTTCAGCGCTTAAAAACTCTCGACTTAAAAGTGATAACGAAAATACTAACTATCTATAGGTATAGCTTCTTTTACTCTTCATTGCTCGCGGCTAACAAAAACATCTAGTACGACTCTCTTTAAGCTTATGAAAGGGATAAAAAAATTAAAGTACAAACATAAATATTTCTGACTGGATATTTCTCCGCACACTGATCGACTCGAACGTCTTCTTAAACTTTGAACCAATCTACCACTACGTTCAACATCTTTGCAACGCGTTCAAGATAGAAAGGGATAAAGAAAAGAGAAAGAAAGACAACAAGCGATTATAGTAGAAAGCCTGCTTGGATTTTGTTTGTGGTTGTGAAGGGTGTGCTCAAAATGGCGGCCAACGAAATGAGCGCGCGCAGCGAGAACAATAGGAACTACCTCACAGTGTGTGTGTGTGTTTTGGATTAGTGATGCCTTGCTTCGAAACGACTTTTAGTAGGATTATTGTTTTAAATATATATGTTTTCTATACTTGTAGCAGAATGTTAATAGTTGCAAGCGTGGTTACTTGTGTTTTTTTCAAAATGGCGTCAACCAACACAAACAAAAATGGCAGCCTTTGACAAACAACCAATGCGGTTAGTCGCGCCCCGAAAACGGAGCAACGTGCAGTGATCGACGGCGCAAGCAAATTTAGTCATTAACCTCGGCTGCCTGCTTCCAGATGTCCTTTGGGAGGTTGTGCCACTTGGCGACTTGGCCATCCACCGACGGTGACGAGCCGACCGCTTCCGACTGATCTTGCGAGGGTGAACTCTTCAGTACGTTGGGCTGGCGGATAAGCTTGGAGGAGGGTGGCGCACTAATGTCTACTTCGGGGGTGGTTGGTAAGCGCGAGATGTGGTCTTGGAGGGACTCAAACCCGGACAGAGCTGCACCCGATTCCGAAATTACGCGCCGTTGAGGCAGCTCTACCCGACTGGACGACTCTTCGAGTTGCGCTGAAATGGTACGGTTTCTACCAGAGCGGATAAGCTAAAGTAACCTAAACAAATTTGGGTGGCAATGCGCAAGCTTACCTATCCTTACCGCTGCGAAGCTTTTCGTCCGGATCGCTGAAGCACATGTTGATGCCGGAGTCCTGCGAAGACATTGAAGATCGCAGGTCTAGTGTCTTTGCAATGGCACCAGTGTACGGGAAAGCCGGACTGGGCATTGGGAGCTGCGAGGGTGGCCCCATTGAAGCGACCACAGTGCGCGAAGGCCTCGGGAACGACTCCGATCGGTGCTTGTCGATGTCAGCCGATTTGGGCCGGTGGTAGCTATCCGGCGTGACGTCACTATGCCTTTGGTGCTTGATCAAGCTGGCGGAAATTACAAGAGGAGCATGGGGAAAGCGACAAAAATAAAACCGGGTGTTAGTTTGCGCGTACTAGCTTTAATCTAGAGATCCCACAGGGACACACAGGAAGTGCGAAGGGAAGATCATTACAGTTTTGGGCCGGCCGTGTTTGACCGCAGGATATCCGGCGGCGAATTTTTGCGCGCCCCGAGCATCCCATCCGGCGAGTAGATCTCGTCCATCGAGTTCACCACGTCTCGGATCTCCGACTTGACGTCGGTCAACATGCCCTTGCTGAACTCCTTCAGGTAGTCGACCACATCCGACGCCGAGATCGAGTCCCGCTTGTTGTCGTTGGTGAAGCTGCAAGAGATTGTGTTGTTTTCAACGTATAAAAACTTAAATTCCTCCAAAATTACCTAACATTCCCCAGCGAGCTAAAGGTAGCCCCACTCATGTCCAGACTGTCGGTGCTCTCGAGCACGTCCTCCACCTTCGAGATCACCTCGCGAATCTCCGACTTTATCTCCGTCGCAAGCTCTTTGGTGACCTCCTTCACGTACGCCTGGATGTTTTCGGCGCTATCGCTGCAGAAGCTGCTGAAAAGATCAAAGATGGCGACGGTAATTTGAAATATTATGAACAAGTTGACGTCACGCAATCACACACACACACACTTATTAATGAAAGCAACTAAACTAGTGGCGGATCTGTACAGGGTTAGGACTACGAAAAGCACTGTTTCTACGAGGGATGAGTGAGAGAGGAGGGTCAGAACACATCGAAAACCCACAAAAACACACATCCGGTGACGCTACAGCGAAAAAAAAAACAGAAGAAGACAAAAGAAAAAGTCGGTTTTGTCCGCTAACCTTCCCGCCGTCGGTTGGAAGCCATCGGTCGCCATCGCAACTGCAGTGGACAGATTTTCGCTCTGATCGATGCTGAGGTCAGTCTGGCTACTGCAGGAACAAGAGCGCTGCTTTGGCCGCACCACCAGCGTCCGCGGCTCGCTGACACTGGCAGTTCGAGCGTACGTCGGCGATATCCGACTCGGTAGACGCTGGTGGTGCTGCGCCTGTTGCTGTTGCTGCTGCTTCTGCAACGTCAGACCCAGATTGTGGCGCGTCTGGGGACCTAGAAAACTGAAATCACCACAGATTTCACCTCCACCATCTTGCCCATCACCAACAACACTACTACTACTAGTGGTCAAGGTAGATTCGGTTTTGTTAGTGTTACTGTTGCTGCCGCCGCCGCTAACGGACCTTCCTGCGGCATTGTACGCCGTCGTACTGGACGACGATCCCCAGCTATTGCATCTGCAGCCGAAGCGCCAAATTGAAGGAGAATACAAAAGAAATCAATGGTTGTTATCTAAACACTAGAGAGAGAAATGTTAACCTTGCTACATCTACTAGATAGAGAAGACACACATGGTTTAGTCACACTCTAATCGCCGTATCCACGTCCCAAGGTCACCTACCTGTTCCGACTGATGGTACTGTTGTCGTGGGCCGTCATCAGACTAGTCAGCTGCTGGTGCTGCTGAAGCGGTGGGCTGTAGCAGCCACCGGTGACTTCGCCGGATCCGAGCGAAAAGCGCACGATCGGTGGCGAAGAGGTGGGCGTCGGAGTTGGCGTTGGCGTTGGACTGTGCGATTGCTGGGGCGAACTGGAGTGCTGCCGACGGATCGAGATCTGGAGCGGTGAAGCCGGCAGGCTGCGGCTCTTGAAGCGTTTGATGTCCAGCGCCGACAGGCTGTGGTGCCGGTGAATCATCATCAGGGAGGTGTTTTCGGGGACTGTAAGAATCGGGGAAATTAGTGTTTGGATTCGAGGAGCGTGGGGAGAACTACTCACTTCTGGTGGGATCAAAGGGAACGGTGTTCTTGACGTTGTGCGAGTGACCCAGCAGGAGTTCGTGCGCTTCTCCGGGCAACATGTACCAGCGAAGGTTCTCCACCGAAGTGTGCGGTAGCTTGAGGATGATCTCTTCCGAAGACGATCGCTGGGCCATTTTGCGTGCTCGGTTGAACAGGTTGCGTGCCGTTTGCAGACAGTCCGAGTACGTTTGTGGGAACGTTCCCGGTCCGGAAATACGCCGATCTGAGAACAGCATCTTTCCATCGGTGTACCGAATAGCTCCGAGCCATTTGCGCTCTTTAGCTAGGGAGTTCGAGTGGTGACGCCACTCACCCGTGCGATCGTCCACTTCGTACTGTGGCAAAAGCTTCCACGCTTCTGTTGCGACCATCTTGATCGCTTCCAGGATAAAAGCCACCTCGGCTTCTGGCATAAAGAACGGGAACGTAACTCGGATGTACCCCGGATGGATGCTGGCGGCCTTGAGAGACTCATCGTTCAGTACTTTCTCGTACTCGACGGCCATGGCCGGATTTATTCCGAGCGAATCAGCTATCATATTATCCGCCGTTGCCTGGATGCCAAATGCATCGTTTAGCACGGCCACCACAAATCGATGATGCAGGAAGGCCCCTCGCGGATGGCGAACCATAAAACACAGCGTAGTCAGGCGTTTTGCCGTAGTGCACGGTGGTCCTAGCAGGGCAATCTCCGGGATTGTCCGCACGTGCGCTAGCATTTGTTTGCAAATCTTTTCCATTCGTTGCATGATCGCTTGCACTCCAAGCGATTCCTTCAGTTGCAGAACCAATCCTGCCCGGACGGCTCCCACAACCCCAACGGTATCAACCAAAAACGACACACTATTCTCAACCAGTTTCTTCTTGATAACCAGCACCCCAGGAGCTTGAACTCCTCCAACCATCCGACTGCAGTGGAAAAATATGGCATCTTTCTGCGCTCCAGGTAACACCGGATTCGTGACGATCGGAGCACACGAAGCTACCACGCTATGGTCCCAGATCGACAACGCATCGTACTGATGCAGCAGAATCGTAGTCGCAACATCATCAGCCAGAATCCCCGTCAATCTCGATGCCCCGGAAAACATCCCCACCATCATACGCTTCCCGTCCGAGTACTGCAGCAGGCGCTTCTCCAAATCTACCAAGTCCAAAAATCCCTCGTGATTCTTAGCTATCCTCTCCACGAGCCACCCACCGTCGATCCACGACTTCAAGTTCCCAATCGGCTCGGACGTGCTGACAAACAGAATCGGTGGCCCCACCGCCGAGGAAGACATTTGACTAGCGGTACTCGACAGCAGAAAGCACAACCGTTCCGCTGGGTTATGGCAAAAGACGATCTCGTCCTCGGGGCTGGCACCGACGGCCGCTCGGACCAGATCGCGGGCCTCATTGCTACAAAATTGTTGCAATGTTGAAAAAACAGATATTTAAAATTATGGAGCCTAGAAGTACTTACTCGTACAGGTGTGACTGGAGACCGGTGACGGCCGAAATGCAACTGATGTCGCCGTACGCTGGCAGGACTTCCTTGTTGATGTAGTCCTCGAGGAACTGCAGCGAGCGGCCGGACGAGGCGTAATCGGCGTAGACGACTGGAAGTGTGGAAAAAGAAAGAAGGCAGGTTGTTAAAATTTATTAGTTACTTTGTGACTACATAGGTTAATTTATTGCTAATTTTCCAGAAATATGAGTTAGGGGAAATATGCCCATTTTAAGCCTAATAAGCGGTCGTGTTTGAATGATGCTGGATAATCTGGATTGTTGCTTGAAATTCACTAAAACCAAGTACACCAACGAGTAGAGCAACTTTTTGTGAAAATTTCTGTTTATTTTCATTTTATTAAAAATTATTCTATTCCTTTTACAAGCATTTAAAAAATTATTTCAAAAATGCATTCTAATCAGTCGAGTGCATTGGGCCACGCCCATTTTTCTATTTTCAGCATAGTTCTTTTTTTCTTCCAGCGCTCTTTTGGGTCTGCTTAGTGCTGCCAAAATTGATGAAATTTTAAGCGAACACTCACGAAAAGTAGCATTTATAGCGAAAGTTTCCTGGCAGCACTTGCTCACTCCAACAAGCGCTGCACCAGCATGTTGGTGGTGTTGTTGGCCACCCTTTGTTATTTATTTGCCTTCGCTTTTCGCTCGGTTTTCTTCAGCCTTCGATTGGAATGGGTATGATCTGCGTGTGGATGTGTGTGCCACCAAAATGATGAGAAATGGTCTCGCAAAATAGAAATTATGATCAAAAGTGCATTAAATTTGATCTTTTTGGCAAGTAAATGGCCAGTAAGTTTACAGCCTAAATCGTATTTGGAGCTTTAATCGAGCATCAAACTCTCCATATGACGAAGATAGGTGTTTGATTAGAAATGGTATATTTAGACTTAAGCTTTTATTTTAGGCTTGTGCAGGAAAATCTTCTTTTTGCAACTTGTGCGATATTTCAACATCCTTTTTCTGAATGATGAAAATCATGATGTTTAGTCGTTTAAGAACACGCAGAAAAATAAGGCATATTTGAATCAACAAAACGTTTTGTTGATTTGAAAATCAAGATTTTTGTTGAATCAATGCTAAACGTCAAAGCAACTTTTTCAAAACAACGAAAGATTTTTGTGGAATTGAGAAAATCAAGGTTTGTTTCAACGCAAAATCGACGTTGATTATATTCAACAAAAAATTTGTTGTATCAAACCTCGTACAGGCTGATCGTACAAAATATTTTTCTGCGTGAAGGAAAAGAAAATAATTAATTTAAGGAATTGCAATAACCCCATATAACTCAAAAATTTTAACTTCACAAAATATTGACAGCATATTGGAAGGAAGTACAAATAATAATAATTAATCCAAAAAAGCTAATCAAAAATTTAAGATTTAAATAAAAACATATTTTAAGTTCATTTTTTTTAAATATTTTTATCAAAAAGCAATTCTGACCAAAATTTTAAGTTTGTTTCCCACATTCCTCTCACTAGTTCTCCCTTTCACATCTTGGCGGTGCTCACAGCAACTGGGTGCGCGTTTGCGCGGTAACTCACCGCTCTCTGCTCAGGCTCTCAATCTTGTTTCTCGCGCGAGAGAGTTTTATTCCGTGTCAAACTGTCAAACCGTGCGCATCGCAACAAAAATCGTCGTCGGTCGTCGTGTTTTTCGGGAAAAAGTTTCAATTTTAAAAGTTGTTTATTTTCCTACGCGAAATGGAAACCATCTTCGAGATCCAGCGGCGCCTGCACGAGGAGTGCGACCGGCTCGTGATGGCCATGTCCGAGGAGCTGCAGACGGCGAAGAAGACGGTGAGTAATTTTGGGGCTTGATTTGCCGGAAGTTGTTTGTTTACGATTTTTTGCGGTGCCTTTGCAGACCAAGGAGAAGGTGCTGGCCGACCACCGGATCAAGATCTACCTGGAGCGGTACCAGAGCTGCAGCAAGTCGCTGCTGGAGCTGTACCAGGACAAGGACGGCGAGCGGAAGCAGGAGATTAGCAACATGAGCGTGAACGAGTTCAAGGAGTTTTACTCGCAGTTCAACTCGCTGGTGGAGTTCCACCAGAACCACGGGAACAATGTGGCGGTGCCGGCGTCGATTGAGTTTTCCAAGTTGCGGGACCAGCTGAACGATCCGGGCTATTTGGCGGAGGTGGTCAAGTTTAGCGACGTGGAGAACTACGGGCAGTATCTGGATCTGCACGAGTGTTACGACAATTACATTAATCTGCGGGACGTGGACCGGATCGATTACATTACGTATCTGTCGGAGTTTAACAAGTTTGGGGACATTCCGAAGAAGCAGAAGAACTTGAAGTACAAGAAGTACTTGGAGCTGTTGCACGACTACTTGTTTGGGTTCATCACCCGGTCGAGGCCGCTGTTCTTCGAGCTGGATCACACGGTCAAGCGGAACGAGCTGCAGTTTGAGGATCTGTGGAAGAACGGGGAGGTCCCCGGGTGGGAGCGTGCCAAGGACGTGGACGAGGACGCGGCGATCAACCTGAACGAGTTTGGCAAGTGGGAAGATCTGACCTATCTCGGGTTGGACCGTCTCAAGGCCGCCCTCCAGGCCATCGGCATGAAGTGCGGCGGAACGCTGGAGGAACGTGCCCAGCGCCTGTTCGCCTGCAAAGACGACAAGAACAAGGACAACGAGCGCAAACGGCTCATGTACAACCAAAAGGACAAGGACATCTCCCTGCTCGAGTACAAAATAACCCGCCTTGCCGAACTCGTCGACGACCAGATCTACGAAACCAAAATCAACCTCCAGCGCAAGCAGGCGCGCTACACCCTGGACGAAAGCGACGAAGACTCCCTCGACGAGGTCGAATCCGACGACGACGACGGCATCCCGTACAACCCCAAAAACCTCCCGCTCGGGTACGACGGCAAGCCCATCCCGTACTGGCTGTACAAGCTGCACCAGCTGCACTTTACGTACGAGTGCGAAATCTGCGGCAACTACAAGTACAACGGCCCGAAGGCGTTCCAGAACCACTTTAGCGAGTGGCGTCACGCCCACGGAATGCGCTGCCTCGGCATCCCGAACACGGCCCACTTTGCCAACATCACCAAGATCGAGGACGCGCTCATGCTGTGGGACAAGGTCAAGGAGCAGACGTTCTCCAAGATGTGGGTCCCGGCCAACGAGGAAGAGTTTGAGGACTCGCGCGGCAACATTCTCAGCAAGAAGGTCTATTTGGATCTGCAGAAGCAGGGATTGCTGTAAGCGGGGGTTCGCGCGAGGAAGAGTTGTTAAAAAAGTGCATTTCAGCGATTGTGTGGTGAGGAAAATAAATTTAGTCTGGCGCCAGCAGAGCTTGCATTTGATTGTTTGATTTGATGACATGCGTCCCTCGGCTGGCACTCGACAGTTGCTTCATAAGCTTAAAATAGTTTTGATTTGCTGTTTTTTTTTGCACATTGCTGGCTTGAAAGTGTGAATGATGATGGCGGTTTCCTGCTCGAAAGGGACGATCGAGTGGAAATTCACACTATTTACCGGGTTGGGCTAATTTGGTTTGGAAGTGACCCTGTCGTGAAATGGATAATGATCTTTTATTAAATACGAACTTAGATTTTTGTTAGTTCAAGTCGCAATTCGCAATTTTCAGTGTAAGAACGGGCCTTGACCGATCTTATGCACTAGGTTCCCGACGAACACGCACTGCCCTTACACCTACATCTCACCCTTGCTCTGAGTCAGTACGAGCAACACGCTAGAACACGCTTTGAGTGTTCGTGCCAGGCATGCACACCTTCTTTTCCGGTTACGCATTTTAACTCGGCCGGGGGTGGTACATTACGTAGGGTTTGATGTAAGTATAAGCGCCTAACCATTTATAGTGTGCCTATCAACTTTCATTAAAGCAAAAACTGTTATATTTTTAGTTTGAATTCAAAAACTAATTTGAATTAAAAAACCAGAGCTATACTGTTCTGATCAAGATAATTAGGATGATCTAACAGAACTACGGATGTAGTTAGTTACGCTCCTTCCAGGATGTTCCTTACGTGGACGTCAACCGAAGAGCACGCAACAAGGTCAGTGCCATTGCGTGCTCTTAGGTATCAATCCTTGGCCTGCATAGATTTTTGTTAGTTCAAGTCTAAACTAAAGTTTACCTGTTAGGAGTGACAAAATTATTTAAAAATTTCGAAGGTTTCGTTTATCAATTCTCTTGGTTTTTGGGATTTATTTTAAATCGAATTGATTAAATACGACGAGCGCTGAAAAAACATGTTTTTAAATTCCGGAAAAAAAACCTTTGAATTGGATTTCTTTAGTGAGTGAGATAATATCACCATATTTTGCATGGACAATTTTTTGTCAGTTTTTTTGTACTTTAACCTTCGGGAAGTCGCGTGTTTTCGCCTTTCTTACAAGTGCCCTTACAAACTGTGTACAAAGTACACGTACGCGACCTCCGGTGGGTTAAGGTATTTGTTTTCCAATAAAATATGTTTTTGCAGCTTATCTTAATTTTTTCCCATACTTAAAATCTATATGGTACACTTGCCCCATCTGAACAAGGTTTTTTTTTAACTCTCCGAATGATAAAAAAATACTTTAAAATAGGTGCAAGTCATTGGTAGGGACAATACTAATCTAGGAAAAATTACATTTGGTAATATAAACTTAAAAAACGAACAGTAATTAGGTCCTAAAATTAAGCTTAAATTGGTGATATTATTGTTCAAAACGATGAAGCTTATTTTTCTAAGTACGACGAGAAAGGGTTTAAAATAGTTTTTTTTTAAATATTTACTTCGCGGCCCTCCTTGACAGAAGCATCCTAATTGACAGCTCGTTCAAAGGAGACCATTGCATGCAAAAAAATAAATTGACAGGCAACATTTTTTCGATGCATACCCTTGGAACGAGCTGTCAAGTAGGACCTTTTCTGTCAAGAAGGGCCGCGATGTTAAATTTATTAAATTGAATTAATAATCAATTTAACAGGGCCTCGCCTCAAAACCTCATACAGGAACAAAAGCAGCGAAGCGAAGATTCGCGTGAAGTTTTGGAATTTTGACAGTCTGGAACGCATGAATTACCCCATTATCGGTTTCCCGCACGGGTGAAATGGAAATTGTTGCACATGGCTGAAGTTAGAAATTTTGCAAATTATCTTAATTTATGCAAAATTTCATAATTTAAACAACAATCTAAAGCAAACTGGTTTAAAAACTAAAGATAAACTAAAGGCACGATGATTTGTTGCGCAATCTTGCTTAGAATTGCGAGAAAGCGGTTTAAATTGAAAAATATAATATATTTTTTTCTGTTCTAGAATTTAACGTAATTTTGTTTATTATGTATGACTTAAAAATTAGTACACAAACAATCTCATGTTGGTAAACAAACGACGCCATATTACCAATGTTGTTCGGTAGCAATTTTATATTGTAGGTATGGATAAGGACTACAGTGAAAAAAAATGATACACGGTAAAACATTTTTTTCGTGATTTTTAATTTCACTTTTTCGTTTTCGTTTTCGTTTTACGGAGCAAGGTGGGGGACGCGGCCTCAAGTCAGTCCAAGTCCGGTTTCTTGTGGAAAAAAGGGTAGTGGCCGAACTAGTATTGCATACCAAATGAACACCACCGGAAGATATAGGGGATCAGGAGGGGGAAGGTGAAAGAAAATTAGTGTAGGTGTGAGTAGTAAGAACTTGGATGACTTGAGCAGTTACGGTAATCTAAGTTTAACACTGAATAAAGAAAATCTGAAATTATGATTCAAAGTAAAAAGGCCCGGAAGAAATTAAATTATTAATTAATTGAATAAGAAAATGTAACTAATCGGAGATTTTTACAAAAAAAAAATCAAATTTAAAGGGAATTTAAAAAAATACTGGATATCGAAAGATGAAAACCAACTTGTCTATAGAATGTAAATGTTGATGCATTTTTTCTGGGCCCCGTCCTGTCGCGTCCGTCAGTATTCTTGTCGTACATTACAACTAGAAGCAGATCTGCCAATGAAATAGTACACTTCGACCAGTTCAACCAATCATTTACGGGAAACTAACATTTATCAACAACCTAAACTAAACTGTCTGAAAGTAACTTGAATCTCAAATTCCCGATTTTTTAATTGCAAAGCCAAACATTCCTTTACCTTGTTTTTAAACCAATAAACATAAACAAACAGTTCATACTTTACAAGTTGAACACTCGTTGTTTAGAAGACTAACTCGTGCCTTCCATTCCATTAGGGCACAGAAGCTCTGCAAACAAGAGTGTATACCTTATGTAAACTATCATTTAAGTGAAAGGGACACACTCCTGCTCACAAAACCCATGCGCCCTTTTGAAATGTTAGGCTCCATTTGATCGTCAAAACTCCAGTAGATCCTCGATTCGCAACAATGGTCGATACAACCATAATCCGAGAACCGTTAGTTCAACAGATTAACGAACTTTGTCCGATATCATTTCATTATTGATTGATCGAGACGCTATGGAAACTTTGACAAATCAGAACAGTACTCAACATGAATGAAAATTAACTATTCTGGCTGTATTACTTGCCCCGCTGACTGCCTAACGTACTTCTGAAAATTGTTGTCTTTTAATCTAATTCCTAAAATTACTAAATGTAAAATAAACAAAGACCCAATTTTAATTTTAATTTTGAATTCGAATGCAAAACTATTTTTTTGAAAACTAAGTCCTAACCTAACTCCCACATTCGATAGGGGAAAAGTCACATATGTAGCGGTTTGTTGTACATTTGTGATATTTCCACTATCGGAGAACCTCTTGGTCTCGACGCCAGCTTAACTCACCAGCAGTCGCGTTAGTATTAATTGTACACACGTTGTAAGGACATTTTAAAAGTGTCCAAAATACGCGACTTCTAGATGGTTAAGCTAAAAGACATCGATAAGCCTTGGTGCTACGGCAAAGCGGGTTCTCATCAGCATGGAACGATATCCATTGTGTTAATAAAATGGAAGTTTTAACAGTGTTTGGAACAATACAATTAAACCATCAATTTCATTACCACGACGGATCTATCCATACCCCTTGACAAAATGAGTACTATAACGATCTATATAATACTCCTCTGGCAAGGCCCAAGGTGATTTTTAATTTCACTTTTTGTCACTAAAACTTGATTTGCAAAAAAATCACTATTTTATTTTTTTTTAATTTTTAATATGTTTAAGGGGACATCAAATGCCAACTTTTCAGAAATTTCCAGGCAGTGCAAAAAAATCTTTGATCGAGTTATGAATATTTGAATCAATATAGATTTTTTTTCAAAAAATCGAAATATTGGTCGCAAAAACGTTTCAACTTCATTTTTCGATGTAGAATCGAATTTGCAATCAAAAAGTACTTTAGTGAAACTTTGATAAAGTGCACCGTTTTCAAGTTATAGCCATTTTTATGTTATTTTTTATAGGAGTCGCAGTTATTAATTTTTTTTAATTATTGCCATGCAAAGGTTTAAAAAAAGGAAAATTTATGTTTTCTAAGTCTCGCCCAAACAACCCACCATTTTTTGCTAATGTCGATATTTCAGCAACTAATGGTCCGATTTTGAATGTTAAAAGATGACACATTCGGGAAATTTTCCCATTTTTTTTCAAAAACAGTATTTTCAATATTTTTAAATCAAGACTAACATTTCAAAAGGGCCACGCATTCAATATTACTCAATCAGAGATTTTTTGCACCTTTTGAAAATTTCTGAAAAGTTAGCATTCTTGGCATTCCCTAAAACATATAAAAAATGTGTTTTTCTGCAAATAAAATTTTAGTGACAAGTGAAATTAAAAATCACCATTTTTTTAGTGTAGTCCTTATCCATAGTCCTTATTGATACCTACAATTTTGCCGAAGACACCAAATCGATCAAAACAATCCTTCAAAAGATACAGATTGTTGAATTTTCATATATCTTTTTTGTATGGACAGCTTCCAAATTTGTATGGAAAATTATATGGACAAACTAATGATGCAAAATGGCTTCTTTGGGCAAACCGAAGGCAATAAAAAAGTTTCAGTCGGATTAAAAAAAACAAAAAAAAAGAATGATCTCAAATCTCAAAGAATTGCTCATATTCAAAAATTTCAAAAAATCAAAGAACATTTCCAGAGTTTTTTTGAAAAGGACCAATAAACTCTTGTCTTTCATATTTTTATAGGACCTAATCAAAATAAACTCTAGATTTGAAATTAAAAAAATCAAATAAGAATTTATATTTTAATTATTTAAAGATTTTTTTAAAAATATCATAAATTAAAAAAATCTAAATCAAAAAACAAAACTTTAAATTATAAGATAAAATTTCAACATGAAAATGTTGTTGAAGATATACACTGGTACAGTTGATTTTCAATCATTATTTAAAAAAAAATCTAAGTTTCAACGAATTTTTTTTTGCGTATAATACTTTTTGCGGTGATGTACATCAAAAATTCAAAAAGACAATAACTTTGAAAAATATTTGCAACAGCCTTAATTTTTTTTTCTCATAATTCAAAAAAATTCAAAAATTTAAAAAAATTAAAATTGGCAAGAAAAATAAGAATCGAATTTTAAAAAATATATAAAACAAGACTAACCCGACAAACTTCGTTCTGCCTTTTTTCGTTTGTTGATGTTTTTTGCTTATTCAGCCTACTATGATCAAAATTTGATTTTACGTAACTTTTTCCACATAATTTGCCGATGCTCCGGAATCGGTTCCAGAGTGGCCAAAGTGTCAATTAGTTAGCGTATAAACTCTCCTTGGACTTATACGAACCCAACGCAACAAGATCCTCGATCCGACTTTCCGTGTTGAATTGATTCGCGTTCGAACAAAACCGTCGAAATGTTTTATATATATAGATTATAAAATTGTAAATATTAAACAAAAATTATGAAAAGAAAAAAATAAGAATAAAAATTTATAACTTCACTTAAAAAAACATTTTGTATCAAACTAACAATGCAATCATTCTAGATCTAGAAGTTTCTAACTTTAATCGATCACTTACACGATGATTCATAAACATTAACCTTATTATTGACTGCCTTACCACTCCTTCTAAGCTTGCAATAATTGACCTTTTATTTTCATTATAATCAAATCCCACAGCCACATCATCCCCCGGTAATTAAATTCTGATAATGTTAATCGAAGCTCGCTTATACACTCTCTAATTAACTACCCGATTACTACACACTCACACTGGTTGCGATAGCTAAAGCGAGTCGGAGATGAAATCACGCGTCACGATCGCAAATCGCGCTGCTACTAGTTAGTAGTTGTTTCGAGATAGTGCCCAGATAATCGCAGTGTGCAAACAGGTAAATTTTAGTCGTTGCGGAGTCTGTTTGTCTAACCTAGTTTGCTTCTCGTAAAGTTGAATTAAAATTAGAAAAAAAAAATTGAAAAATGCTTTAAGTTCTACTCTCAGTGTTCTTTGACAGCTGTCAAATGAGATTTCTGTCAGAAACGAACACTCTGAATCAATCTCACTGAATTACCCAAAACGCAGCAGTGCTGCCAATTGAGCCAATTCCGCGTAAAGTTGCTTCCCCCAAATGACTTCCCGTCGTGGGATCTAGCATCATGATTCACATCCCGCAATGTCGCCATAATCGACTTAATCCAGATGTCTCAATTGTCGTATCCACGGGGAGACCACCTTCGGCGAAAGTGACCATCGCACACAATTGGCACAAATGTGCGCGTGTGTGTGTTGTCAGGCCGCGGTTTGCGTCATCGCTAGGATGCGATGACTACTAGATCTCCGATCGCCGCCAACTATTCTGATTGGTATCAATTTAATTCAATTTGAGCTAGCATTCCGGGCCCCTGTGACTTTGTTCAGCGTGTACTGCCGAAGGGAAGTGGCGGAAGAAAGACTTCCGGTCCTGTTTTGGAGTGCCTGCTTGGATCTTCTGAAGTCTTATTCGAGAAGCTGTCAAAACTGACAGCTTTGAAAGTTTGACGTTTGTTACTGTCAATATTTTATAGCAGGCAATGAAGTGAAAACGTGTAATCGAAAAGCCTGTTTCGCCTGGAAGATGGCATGACTAATTCCACACGATTTGCGTAATATTTACAGTATAAAAACCAGTAGATAATCTCGTGGGAGCGGTAGCGGAGTGCGAGAGTAAACAACAAGCTGCAATTGTTGATGGGATAAGTGGTTCGTGCTAACTCGTTGAAATGGCAGAACACGTGTGTGACGGCCCGCCTGCTGGGACCAGGAAGAGATCACGATTCCCGATGCCACAATGGCGGCTGACGTTTCAATTTGCACGTGAAATTAGATTTAGAAAAGTTATTTTTTTTTTCAACTAATTCTGATGTTACAATTTTGCTATAAAACATAACAACTAGGTAAGAAGTGTTATTATTGCCATAAACTCTCTCTAATCTTGACGAGCACCTTTTTCTGGGTTGTCCCAAACGCCCTTGCGTTATCGGTCGAAGCCGAAAAAAGCAGATTACACAATCTAACAAAAAAAAGTAAGAGGACAATGAGCCCCGGGCAGCTTTCTTGATTGGATTAGTGCGTGCGGCAGTGTTGTTGTTGTTGTTGTTACGTATGGTGAACGACCGATGTCAGCCCAAAAAGACAGGCAGATCCGCGCCGAATGTGGGTCAGCAGTGTTTCTGCGCCAAACTAGGAAGCTGTTTCGCCAATCCCTTAGCTGCAAGGGTCCAACAATGAGTTTATGGCGGCCGCCATTATGGCACATTTGACAGCTCGCGTGCCGGATCGCTCCAATTCTATCAAAAACTGACAAAAATATCAAATTTGGCCAACCATGGCCTACTGCTGCCACCAGCGCCAGCTGTGTCGGTGCTGGTTTTGTGCGAATATTTCGTTCAAGGACGTTGCCCCCTCCCCTGCGGCACAAAACATTCTGCCAAACTTTGCACAGCCGCCTCGGATCGCAGAGCGAGTTTTCCCTTTCATTCCTGCAGCATTGTTGTTATCGCGCACGCACCCTCTTTCTCCACACTCCGAGTGAACGACCTTCAACCTGCTGTGTCTCTACTCCCCCCCCTTCCTCTTTTTTTTCATCGATTTTTCCCTTTCCCCACTCGTTTTGTTCGTTCGGCCTACTACGCTTGAGTTTGTTTCGACACTTGTGTGTACGGAAGAGCTGTCACACACGCAGCGTCGGTTTGTTTATCTTTGGTTCTTTTTTTTATAGCGCGGAATTGGCGCGGATTTTTCGCACAAACTTTGTCCTTGGAAGCTTGATTGCGATTTTATCTGCCACGATGCCAATCAGTTGAATTTTACGAGTCTGGGCAACCTTCGCTGATGGGGTGCGATGAACCCGTTCGGCCATTATGGCAATAGGTGACAGGTGACGCACCATAATGGCGGCGGAGTAAACAAAGCATCAATCTTACGGGGTTTTTGCAAAGTTTTGTGACACTTTCTAGTGAGGGTGAAGGTCTGTTCGTAAATTTTTGCACGACGCGATAAATTTTCTAAATTTCAACAAAAGTGGAGCGGAGAGTGCGTGTAGCACGTGACCTTAGGCTAGAAGCAACTCTCAGTGAATAGAGATTCCCGTTTCGCGAAATTGCCTCCTTCTTCCGCGCCACCACGCTCACCACGTTTTCTCTGTGTTCGGTCAACGAACGTCCTTGGAGGCGGCCGTTGTGACGACTCTCGGCGTTTGTTCCCCTAGCCTGTTTTGGGTCCGTCACGATTTTACATTCATAGACGCGCGTTCAAGACCGAGTGTGACTTTCTCGCGCGCTGACAACACTGTCAAAAGCCGGTCTATGTGCTCCATAACAATGCAAAACGAGGAAAAATATGGTCACGACGATCCAAGCAGGCCTCGCTAGAGTTCGCTTTGGGTGCAACTCCGCCGTCCATGGCCAACCTAGACCAACACAGCGAGGCGAGAGAGGGTTCTAATATTAGATCAGTCGGCTGTCATTTTTCGTTTCCGCCAATATGGGTTTCATTCATCGAACCGAGGCGAAGCTGACGGCTCGGGACTGGATGAGGGGAAAGAAAGGTAGGAACGGGTTGAAAGAGCGGACAGGACAACATAACCTAACCAACCATGTGCGAATTAAAGGTAGCTCCGCCGATGCAGTCTAGCGTGGAAGAGTTGGTCTGGCGGCGATGAGTAGGCCATGACGGCGCAGGCTAGAGAGCAGTGATGGTGTTTATTGGTTTATTTATAAACAACGAGGTAGAGTCTAGTGGTGAGAGAGGAAAGAAGATAATTTACTGCTTCAGACGGATCGCAGTAGTCTGGAAGTTATCCTTTGTTGATTGGGTACTTAATTAGGAAGTTGTCGATTAAAGTCATCAATTTATAGGTTTATTAAATGTTTCAAATTCCAATAAAAAATACATTTTCTTACTTTTTCTTAACCATTCCAGATGACCAAATTCAGAAACCTATTTTCCACTAAGCATAGAAAGAAAACATTGAGAACGTTTTCTTTTAATTTTCATGCCATTCTCGTTTGGTAAAAAAAGATCTTTTCAAAAATTAATATTTTTTTATTTAACGTTTTAATATTTTTTATTTGGCATAAACTTTTTAGAGAACTTTCAAATAATTTACATTTAAAGGACTGTGCACGCTTCATACGAAAAAACACTGGTTTATGGATGATCCCTACTGCCTTGCAATTAATTTAAAATCGAGTAAAAAGTGTTTTCTAAGTATTTTACAACTGACGATATCGACAGTTTTCCCGATCATTCGAAAATTATTTTTTTCCTTCATTTTAAAATCAAATCTTTGTTTTAATTCTGAGGAAAATTCAGGAAAAGTGAAACTTCATTAAATTTTTTAATTCAACTTTTTTTTTCCAAAACCAATACAGTCCAGACTCGATTATCCGAAGCCTCGATTATCCGAAGTTTCGATTATCCGAAGTTCGATTATCCGAAGGTTTGTATGGGACTTCGGATAATCGAATCACGAACAAAAAAAATCGTTTTTTTCGTTTTTCTTGTTCATAACATTAAATTCGAGTTCTGCGACCCTATTTTAGTCAAATTTGAATAGTTGATTGCCTGTTAAAAAATAAAATGCATTTTTTCAATATTTCGTCAGAGCCATATTGGCCGCCATCTTGGATGTTTATATTTTAAATCACTTCAGAGTAGTTTAGAGGTTTAGAGGGCAATCAAAAATAGTACAACGAAAAAAAAATCTTTTTCGTGATTCAATTATCCGAAGTGAAATTTCTCCGAGGCCTTCGGATAATCGAGTCTGGCCTAGAGGTGGGCAAAACCGCTCTTTTTGGAGCCGCTCATTTTCGTTCGCTCATTAAAAAGAGCGGCTCTTTTGAACGGCTCTTTCGGTGTTTTTCAAAATGTGAATAAATGGTGTTGTTTTTTTTTAGTTTTTTTTTACTGGACTTGAATAAATCATTTAAATAAAATTAAAAACAAGAAAATGCGTTCGAAAACCATAGGTCCTGGCGGTCTCTATTTCAAGATTTCTACCAAAACCTAAACGTTCGAATAATTCGTACCCAGGGGCGCCGACTCTGGGGGGGCACGGTACTTTTTGCCCCCCCTAAAATTTGGCTGGGGGGGCAGCCCATACATTGTGCCCCCCTAGAAATTTTGGAAGAAAAATATTTTTATTTCAAATATAAAAAAATACAGAAATAATTGAAAATAATATCTAAAACTTAAATGGAACATTGTTTGTACACACGGATAGAATTCTTGTAAGCGAATCCGTAAAATAGTTCAAAAACATTTGTTGTTTTCGAAATCGCTGAAAGTTTTTGAACAAAATCGTTTACAATTTTTTGGATTTAGATGCATTTTTTTTCTAAATCGACAACGTTTTATCTATACCACTGTGCTCTCTAGGAAAATCAGTAAGCTTAGTACAAGAGCACAGAGGCACCGGTATATGATTTGAGAGATGTTGTCAACATAGATTTTACGGATTTGCTCATAAGATTTCTATCTGTGCATGTTGTTGTTGTTCCAAAACAAAACCAATGTACTTTTTCCATAGCACATTATCTACAATCAAACTTTCGCAAACTCTTGCGAAAACAATCATCAAGTTTTCAAACGCAACATTGTGCGATTTGCCATTGTAGATCAGGATTTAGCGAATATAAACTGAAACACTTTTCAAAATGGTCATTTGTTGACTGCTTTACATTTACAAAAATGCTGATAAATTCAATTATTTTTTGGGTAATTTTGAAAAGATTTCAAATGACGTCATGATTCCAAATCCGGACACTTAGTAACATGTCATTTTCGTAGCTGATAAAAAAATCATGTAATAAGTTGTAAATGAAGAAATATCATCAGAATGTACCGTCAGTGGGGGTGACATTGGGTCTGGGGGGTGAGATTGGGTCAAAGTGATTTTTTACCAATTTTACCATTTCTCAGATTCTTCTCAATGAAACTGAATTCTGTTAAAAGGGTTGTGTAGGGGACATCTTAAGATGACTTCGCTGAAAAAATCTCGTTCCTAGAGCAAATCCTGTTATTTTGACAGCTGTCTAAAGTTGAGGTACGTTTTTGGCCAAAAATGACCTCTTGAAAAATCATTTTTCTAAATTTTTTGTTGGGATTGCTCGAAAACTACCCAAATGTTTGAAAATCTCCACTTCAAACATTGTAGCATTTCAATACGATTCCCTCGAACAAGAAACACTGTTGGATGACTTGTTTTTACCATATCGTTGTATTTGAGTATCATTTTAGTTTCATTTGACCCAATGTCACCCCCTCTAAGGGGTGAGATTGGGTCAATTTTCAAACTATTGGCATTTAAGGTAGTGTTCATCAAAATCCACCATATTTTGGGAAAATGTTAGTAAACTATCTAAGAACAAATCTACGTTGAAAGATTTTCGATGTTATTTAAATTGTTTTTGTCATTAAGTAATTACGAGAGGTGTATCGTTTTTTGACCCATAGTCACCCCCCACTGACGGTAGTATTAACAGTCAGTTTTAAGAGAATGCATGCAAAATATGTCTTTTGTAGCAATTTTCCATCAGAATTTTTAAATTAAAATGACTTGTTGTGCTTCGAATCCCGGACACTGATAAAAGCTGATTCGAAATCCGGACACTTTTGCTTCGAATTCCGGACACTCGATTTTGCTAATGAATCGCACAAATTTGGACTGAAATGTTAGTGAATGGTATTCTTTAGGTCTCAAATAAGCTGTTAACATCAAAACAATCGATATTTTATATAAAAATTTGCTAGAATTTAAGGAAATCAAAACCATAATTTTTTGCTTTGCCTTCTCGGTGCTTCGGACGCCTATGAAATATTTCACGTGAAATGTTTCGCATTTTTGGTAATCTTATAATTTTATTTTATTTAATTGTATTGACATTAATTACAACATTTAAACAAACTTTAAATGAAAGTTGATGTTAGAATTCATCAAATAACACAGTTTTGACGTTCATAATGCGAACTTATATCCAAATAATTGATAAAACAAGATGAGGTGTCCGGGTTTCGAAGCGTCCGGGAATTCGAATCATGGCGTTACATTTGTCAACCGTTAACCGTTTTATACCGATTTTTGCCGAAAAATACAATTGTTTCAAAAAAAGTAATTTTTTCAAAACTAGAGCACCGCTTTACTGAGAAACCGACAAATCAAAACATAATCTGAGACAATTCCACATTATAATCTAAAAAACACACGTGTATATCGCCTTCTGCAATTCATGATCGATTTAAAGAAAAATAAAAAAGCTATAGAAATTTTAACTGCACCCTCAAAAAATATGCCAAAAAATCAGGGTGTAGAAAACAATACAAAAATTCTTAAATTCTTAAATTCTTAAATTCTTAAATTCTTAAATTCTTAGATTCTTAAATTCTTAAATTCTTAAATTCTTAAATTCTTAAATTCTTAAATTCTTAAATTCTTAAATTCTTAAATTCTTAAATTCTTAAATTCTTAAATTCTTAAATTCTTAAATTCTTAAATTCTTAAATTCTTAAATTCTTAAATTCTTAAATTCTTAAATTCTTAAATTCTTAAATTCTTAAATTCTTAAATTCTTAAATTCTTAAATTCTTAAATTCTTAAATTCTTAAATTCTTAAATTCTTAAATTCTTAAATTCTCAAATTCTTAAATTCTTAAATTCTTAAATTCTTAAATTCTTAAATTCTTAAATTCTTAAATTCTTAAATTCTTAAATTCTTAAATTCTTAAATTCTTAAATTCTTAAATTCTTAAATTCTTAAATTCTTAAATTCTTAAATTCTTAAATTCTTAAATTCTTAAATTCTTAAATTCTTAAATTCTTAAATTCTTAAATTCTTAAATTCTTAAATTCTTAAATTCTTAAATTCTTAAATTCTTAAATTCTTAAATTCTTAAATTCTTAAATTCTTAAATTCTTAAATTCTTAAATTCTTAAATTCTTAAATTCTTAAATTCTTAAATTCTTAAATTCTTAAATTCTTAAATTCTTAAATTCTTAAATTCTTAAATTCTTAAATTCTTAAATTCTTAAATTCTTAAATTCTTAAATTCTTAAATTCTTAAATTCTTAAATTCTTAAATGTGTGCAACATGGAGTTAAACTTTCTGTGCAGTTGCTGTGAAGGTTCCCATTGCACTTCGAAAAGTTTAACTCCATGTTCCATGCACACACTCTCACTTTTAATTTCTCGGTAGGGTTTAATAGAAATCTACGAAATAAAAAGCGTAACGCCACCGCGTAAAAAGAGGTTTCTCTGTATTATTATTATTTAATTTTGGAATATTGAATTTGGTGTATCTGTTATTTTTTTTTCTAAGTTGCATATGTGAAAAATTGATGTTTTTTTAAATGTGTATTTGTATTCTTAAATTTCTGAAGTTCTAAATTTTTGCTTTTTACTTTTGTTTTTATTTTTAGAATATTTGTATTGTTAAATTTCTAATTATCTGATTATTTTTATTATTGACTGTTACTTCTAGAAAATAACTAAGAATATGCCAATGAGAATGAATTCGCCTTCCAAACATATGCAAAATTCCCCCCAATTAACATTCTCAATCACGTTTTAATAAATTATCTATTTCTAAAAAAATGGATTCCGGATGAAAAAAATCCGTATCACATCGTAATAAAATTATTAAAATTCGTGATATACAAGAAACTTTAACATCTAATCGCCACTCTTACCTATCGATTTCGAAAAACAACCGTGCCCCCCAACATTTTGGACTAGTCGGCGCCCCTGTTCGTACCCAAACTTAAATCTAGGATTTTTGAAAAAATTGGTCGAAATTGCGTTATTTCTTCCAAAATTTAACAAATGCTGATATTTGGAGAAAATATTCTGCAAATTTTTTTCAACATTCTGATAAAATCGATATTTGCCAAACTGTTAATCGGGCAAGAGGATTTGTTTTTTTTTCCAAAAACTCGAAGCCTTTTATTATATTTTGGTAAATATTCCAGGTTTAGCAATTTGAAATGCTCAAATACTTTTATTTACGATCAGTTGTACAATGAAAAGTTGTTTTACTTTTTTTAGACAATCATTAAATTTTTGAATTTCAAAAAAAAAAATAGGAAGCTGAAAAATATGAGTTTGAAAACTTTAAGTGGTGTTCAAATGTCATCAATGCTAAGTAGAGTCTTTCAATATATTCATGAGTAAGTTGCAATAGAGCTCTTATCGACATATGACGATTCAGCTCTCAAGATGTAGGAAAATAGCCCTTGTTCAACCTGACGTTTTTTTTTTATCCCAAAGAACTTGAGAAAATACACCGTGGGACAATTTTTTTTATTAAATTTTTATAAGCATTGAAATGTATGAAGCAAAGCAAATTTAAGGCTACAGTTTGTAGGAAATTCTATGAATTATATTTGTATACATAAAAATAGACAGAAGTTTTTAAAATCATTCCATCTTGGAACGGTTCTTTAAAAAGACCGGAGTTTCCAAAAGAACCGCGGCTCTTTTTTTTTGTGTTGTGAGAGCCATGGTTCGTTCGCTCTTTTTAGTGAACCGGCTCTTTGAGTGGCTCGCTCTATTTTTGTCCACCTCTAAGTCTGGACTATACTTTTTCCAATTTGTTCTAATAGACATAAACAGGCAACTTTTGAGCTAAGAAAAAGTAATATTAATTTCTTTCTACAAAGTTTAACATACTTTTGGACAAAAAATCATGACTTGAAGAAAATAAAAAAATTTCCCCAAAATTTTTAGATGTACAACCATTTTCATATTATAAACATTTAAGGGTTAATTTTTGGTAATTTGTTTTATGATAGTATTTTCCATTCCTAAATTACTTATTATGAAAACTTATAAAATTTTCTGCAGTTTTCTTTTGTGAAATTTAAAAAATGGTTGCTAAGATATCGCCTTTTAATAAACTTTGATTTTGATCTATCGAAAACTTTTTTTTTATTTTTAAGTATAAAATCGACCGTGACATTTTAAAAGGGTAAAAATCAGTGTTTTAAGACCTGCAATTAATTTATGTTACAAAATAATAAAAAATGCTGAAAAATCAACTTAAAAAAACTTAAGAAATAGATTTTGTTAATAATTCGAATGATAACTTAGGATACTTACAGGAAGTATCCAAATCAAAAATGCTCCGATTGGGCTCAAATTTGGAGTAGAAGTTCTTAGGCCCAAATAATTAGACCCGTATTTTTTTGTTTGGCGATAAGAGTTCTCTCATCCGAAATAGGGTGGTCAAAAAAATGACGTTTTTCGACGATTATCGCAAAAACCACATTTAAAAAAAATCTCCGGATCGACTGAACCAATTTAATGGCGCCACAATTCAAAAGTAATGTTATGAGTTGGGCTTTTCAAAAAATATGTTGAGGTCCGAAAAAACTAGCTGATTATTTGAAAAGGTCATATGAAAAATTTATTTGCTGATTTTAAGGTCTCGGGACCAACGAGCTCATAACTGAACATATTTTTCTCTGGTTTTTGTAATAGTTTACATAACATATCCAAAAAATGCGAATATCTATTAACACGATTCGGAGATACGATTTTTTGAACATAAAAACTTTTCACCAAATCTGCGATAACTCGCCTAATTGTTTCTTAATCATTTTCAACAATAAAAAAAATTGCTTCAATAATTTCAATTTTGAAGTTAAGTTTATTTTAAACGTGTAAACAATTTACGTTAAAACGTCAACCCCAACCAGCCAGTGCTGCCAGTTTTATTATTTTGATTATAAATGAAATTCTAAATTATGGTTCCGATTATCACAATTGTTATCGCAAATATATGCAAATCCAAATCGATTATTCTCACGTGTTCCGCTCTGGCTGTCTAAAAAAAGCTTCCGCCAACTATCTACTGCTAAACAAATCGAGCACACTTCGATGCCATAAATCAACTCCAGATCACTTATTCTAAGCAAAAAGCAGGACCGCTGCCGATTTCCATCTTCATCTTTGAAATCATCCGCATATATAATTAAATTAAACACGATTCTACACGGCAGTGTCCGCCAAGCCATAAAAAATTCTAAAAAAGAAAAACAATTTAAATTAGCACGTTCGCCTCGCAGCAAGCCATGGAAAAACAAAGCAGACTTTATCGCCGCGCCTGCTTCGTTTGCCAATTCCCAAACCTAACCTCACACTAATCGAGCACGCGAATCTGGACAAATTCGGACGCTTCTAGCTGCCTCTTGCTCTGTCGTTCCGCGACCATTGACCGCACCGTAACGGCGTTCGTTGGGCGAGGTCAGGATGGACGTCGTTTGTTGCTCTTTTTTTTCGCTTGTTTCGATTGGAACAAGAAGAGGTGAGCACGACGCGTGTGCTTTATTTCGCAAAGATGTAGGCAAAAAGCAACGGCTTTTAGCGTAAAAGCGAGCCACTTCCTGCTTTGTTGCGAGAATAACAACAAGTCATCCGGGCAGTGCTGCCAGTTTGGTGGAAAATGCGTTAGCTGTCAAATTTGAGCGCCATTATGGCAACCAGGAACTATGATAATGAAATTATTAAAGGGCACAGCCCCATTATGGCACCCACAGCCTACTGTCATTAATCTCGCAAAGGGTTCGCCGTGCCAAATGGTCATAAATCAGCACTTGTGCTGCTCGTGTGGCTCGGGGGTGACCTTGGCAGCCAACTCAAGCCTTGACCGGCGGTCGAGAGAAATCGAGCGGAAACTGGTTCTGGCCAGACGATGAGGATCTCTTGCAGCGAATAAGGGAATTACGCACAAAACAGGTCCCGTGCGCCGCACGTCATATCTTCGCGCAGTCACGTGAGTTTGGTATTTTGTTTTGGTTTCGTGGCTTGAGCAGGATGCGCGAAGCGGAATTTGCGAGTTTTTTATGTCGTAAACGTCACGTTCCTTCAGGCAGGTCGTTCGACCCCCGAAATAAAGTTTCATCTCGCGACAATTTTATAGCAAATGTTTACAATGGTGCAGCGCTATGGACAGTAAATTTCCCACCGCAGCTGCTCAAATTGCCGGAAAGGATTGCGAGTCTCTTTGTTTACATTTGCAAATTGTCACTTCGTTTCAAGGGAAATTCCTCCCATTATCGACACACAGAGTGCACAGTTTGTCACGAAAATTCGCTACATCTGCTCGGCGCAAGGACGCCGCCAAGGAAAATTCCCCTTAATTTTATTTAGAAACAATTTACCGGTCATTGTGTATTTTTAGTGCGCGGTTCGCGCACGGGATGTTTGACCCCATTTTTTGGCGAGCCGCCATTATGGCTCAACTGTCAAAAGTGTCGCTGGCGCTGCAATCGATCGCGGCAGGCCGGTTCTCGAAGGTGCCATAAATCTCCCGCAGCTGTCATCCATCATGATCGCATAGCCTGCTGTATTTCCACAACTAGTAATACCACGGCAAGTAGTAGACGGCAATTTACTTCCTCCTCCTAACGAAATCATAGTATGCTAAGTCACCGGCTTCTCGATAAATTCTCATGGCTTGCTCTTTGCGTCGAGCAACTCGGTGCCAAGAGTCCTTGACGGGTGTTGTTCGCTTGAGATAAAAACAAATATGTTTATGGCAACAGGGGGAACCGGTTTCAGCGGCCACCTTTCACCACCGTCGGTTATTTTCCGTCAAGTTTGAGTCATACCAAAGATTGTCTGCGAGGGGGGATAATTGTTGACTAGTTAGCACAAACCATCGGTTTTGCTGATTGATCGAAGCAAGCCACTTGATGCCGTCCGCGGGCTTGATTAGGGCCCAATCTAGTGCCTGTTGGCATTGAACCGATGATTTGTGGCACTTTGTTGAGCGCACTCGCGCTCCAAATGTCAAACGCCAGGGTTGCCAGATTTTCAGCTGCTATAAAAAAATATTCAAACTCCAACAAACCGTGCTCTTTTTAATTAAAATTTTCAACACGTTGCCGGCAGGCAGTCTTTCCACTTGAAGCTGCTGCACCCACTACTCTCCGAGTAATCGATTATGAAGCGCTTTGTTTACCTGTTCCCAACACGTCCTCATATGGCGCAAAAGGTAGACACGCGCGTAGGTGTTCAAGGAGGTTGGCAACATGCAAACGACTGAGGCTGTTTGTTTACCCAACTCAACCTTTCGGCTTGCCTTGTTGACCTTCAAGCTAGTGGGAGCTGTAATGAAGGAGGATGATTTTGACACCTGTCAGACCACCGCCGCCGGCCTACCCAGATTACTGAGAGAGAGGAAAATTCTTGGCATGCTGCGATTCATTAGACGGAAATGAATCGCTGGCGACCTCTCTTCACGACGACGGTGTAAACAAGCTGTCACTTGTTGGCGGAGGATAACAATTTTCCGCCAAGCCGGTTGCCAACTTTTTGACAGCGCGGCGAACGTCACTCCAGAGTTGCCAGTCCGTCGCACCAGTCAATGAGCCCCATCGTTGATTCTTGTTAGAAATGTCGAAAAAAAAAGCCGCTGGCCTTGGTCCAAGTGGATTCCGAAATAGTCGCGAACGCAAACGACTAACGACGTTTAATTTTGGGCTAATTTTCCGTGCGGGTGCTGCCCACCCGTCAGAATTCTTCAAAACGACGCTGCGACAGGTGATTCTGAGAAGTGCTCCGAGCGGATTTCCCGAGAAAATTGCTACTCTCAATCACAGCAAGCCGGGTGATAATTGCAAGCCCAGTAGGCAGTTGACATTTGCCGCAAGTCATCAATTACGGGCATGCTTTGACCGCTCGACACGTCAAATCGATTAAGACCTAATCACGTAAAGATTATTGCCATTTGACAGCCGTCAATTAGCTAACAAAGCTGTCACAGTGACTGCTTGAAATTGAACTGTCACAGCTCTTTTTATAGCATCCACCATTATGGTGCTGTGACAGCCCTTGAAAGTTAGGCCGCTTGTGATGACTCTTGAACCGCAAAACCGTCCCATAATCTCGACAGAAGTCCACTTGTCGATATAACCACTTGAGACGTACTCAGGAATCTATTTTCGACCCTGCTAGGCATTTTGTCGAACCACGTTTTCCGGTGCTGTCAAACGCACCGCAGCACCATCATGGCCTACTGAGAATCGATTTGTTTATGTTTCATTAATTCAAAACAACCCAAGAGATTCGTGCGTCCCTCGACTGTCAATCACAACCCAGCTTACTTGGATTGTCAATTAATCATGCGCGGCCGGCCGGCCGGCGTGCCCGGCGAACTCTTCTCGATGACAGTGGCCCAATGTGGGTCACACACGCTTGACGTGTGGGTGCTACAATGACACTTGGGCGCTCCAGGGGACTTCAAATTACCTGTCGATAAAGAGCAGAGAAAAGAAGAAACCACAATTAGAATGTATTGAATTACACACGCTGCCGCAGACGGGAAGTGAGCGGTGTGAAAACAAAAACACGAGACTTAATCTGTCATCGGTCGTGTGAAGAGGAAAGAAAACAACAACAACGACAACAATGAACCGCCGTGAAGGCTCATAACTCACAATTGGCCGTGTTGTACGATGGTGAACCACTTCCCACACAAACAGGGCGGTGACGATCGATCGATCAATGCACACCCTGACACGCCAAATAGGGTGATCCAAGATGGCCGCCTTGTGCGAAATAAATTTAAATAATTCTAAACGAGATTCAGAACCGATAATGTCAACGACCTTCGTTAAAAGTGTTTGTTTACACTTTTATTCAGCAGTAAAGTACAACGTGGCGAAGGAAGCATCGTTTGACAGTTTCCTGTCAAAATAACGGGCGAGGGCACGCGAGGCGAAGAAGGCGTTAAACGGTTTTGATTTGGAGCTGTCCGGTTGGGAATGAAAAATATAAACAAATTCTTGTGCGTTTGTTTACAGTGTTGATCAAGTGAGCGTGTAAAAATCCATCTGGCGGAGCGATCTCGCGAGAGGGTTTGTTGAACTGTTGTATTTATTTTGTTGGGAATTTGACGGCTTTCCATAATGACGTTTGCTATAAAAAATGTTGTTGATGTAAATGCTCCCGGTTTATAATTTTAAAGCGCTGCAATCCTGCTGAAACTGATACCTTGCAAGTGACCGAACGTCCGTCAACTTTTTCATTCAAAAATATTCGACAAGACCTCATTTCCCGAGGGCATTTGCGGCGGGCGATCGCGTTGCCAATTGGAGACTGCTTGTCTGGCACAGCTGCGAACAATCTGCCGTCAAACGGGCCACAAAAAAAAAAAAAAACACCCAGAATTTCGTTTTCAATTAACCAACCAAGTTCATCTCGCAGGAGGAACAGAGCGTAAAAAAAAAACAAATGTGGTCTGCGGTGACAACCGCGAACCGTTCGCGGAAAGTTAATTTTGATTGACGGATGACCTAGTTTTCGCGAAACGTGACAACTTGGATGGGTGGGGAAAAATTTTCGGCAACCCTGATGGTAAACGTCAAACGCCGAGAAGAACCCTGACCCCGCGCGAGGATCTCACATTTCAGCGTGCAATCTGTCAGAATTAGTTGTCATGCGATGATGATCGATGTTTGGCAGACTTGGTTTGCTATAAAAAAATCGTTTCAGTAGGCGACGACGACGCACTGTCTGCGCCGAAAAATATGTCGTGGATCGAGTCAAGGCTTGCTTATCGCGACCAGCCGGCGAGATCAGGGTGTGGGAACGAGATCGCATCGGGTGCAGGTTGACGTCATATTCCAAAGGGGGGGGGGGGGGGGGGGGGTTAAAGTGTCGCTCAGATGTTAAAAATATCGCGAAAAAAAAATAAAGTTGGGTTACGTAAACAATTAAAACGAGTTTTTTTTTAAATCCTGCTCTGCATAAGCGAAAACCAGAGTTGAGAGCTGTGGGAGTGGATTAGCCGTTCACTTTCGCTTTATTTTTATGGCACCCTCCATTATGGCAACGTTTGACAGATGCAATGCCCGAATATTTTTTTCGGCAGCACTTTCTTATCCACGCGATGCTCTCGTACAACGACAGATAAGGGTTCGAATCCCGTTCCGACACGACTGATAACAGCCCAATGTTAATAATACAATGGTAAACAAACTCTCGAAACAAAAAGCTCGTGCTTTTGTTTACTTTTTCTCTTTGCAGCTGATAAACTATACTCACACCGGCTCGCACATGTATTGGCCATGTTTTACACCGCAATTTGAGCGACGGTGCAAAGTGTGCAGTCTGGTCGAACGAATGGAAGGTAAATATTTGCCATCTTATTCCGGATGATTATACTGTCGCGTAGGAGTGGTCGGGTTTGCCGTCACGTTGTTACGGCAGAAGTTGAAGCTGGGAAGTAAGGAATTTAGTTTGCTATAAAAAAAAAAAACAATCTGAGAACTGTCAAATTTCATACATAACTCAAAACAACGCCATCTGTCAAACATTCAAACATTCCGAAAGCGACGATAACAGCAACATTCCTCCAATTTCAAGGCCGATTCCCATGACGCGGCCACATTCCTGAACGGAGCGCGATTTCCCATGGATGCCTTCTTTGTTTACATCCCGACTTTCGTAACAAAGAATGGTTCTGTGCGCTGCGAGGGGACTCTTATCGCATTTCAATCCCGCATCAAAAGACGCAAATGCGACAACAACAACAACAAAGCAACCGCTGGATTCTTCTTTCCTTTTTTTTACTTTCTGCATATTTCTGCCGACTCTTGGCACGCTCGCCGATCGAAGCAAGCGGAAAATCGCTTTTACGGCCGAAAACAGCGTTGGAAAATCGCTTTTCGGCAAAAATATAAATAGACTCGTAATTGTGGAAACCACTGGTTGAGCGTTTCCGTTGTGTAATTTTTGCGGTTTGACTTTTTTGTTGACAAATTTTCTCCATCGGAAGCAAGTTTTCCCAATCGAATCAATAAAGTTACGATTCCCTCCCAAACGTGTTAACATTTTAGTCACGGTCGTTGGACAGCTTGTGATGCGCAAAAATATTGGGCAAACTCAATCGATTCCCGTATAATTGAGTTGCGCAAATTTAATTTTGCACTGCACAAAAGTTCTACACGTGTAGTGGTCACCTTACGCCATGTTGAGGTGAAAATTTGGGATTGTTTTGTTGCGTTTGACATTTGTTCAGTTCTCAATGCACGATTGGGTGATCGCAAAGAGTGCAAAAAGTGACCGAAAATTGGTTTACCGTCGTTCGACCAACAAAGTCACCTACCCAAGCATGCCCTGGAATTCGGTGCATTCCCAACCCCAACACATAAATCGATTCCAAATTGCACGCGCGCGTGGCAAGCAAAAAAGGCAACTTGTTGACAAACAAACTTGAAGCATGGCCCCAAGTGACCGAAGTTGGGTCCTTTTTTCGCCGAAGCGGTGTGCTCTGTCACGTATTTTGTTTTCTTTCTTCGGAAGAATTGCGATTTTCAGTCCCTTTTTATGCAGAAGTGCATTTTGAGAGCGAGAAATTGGAAACTATTTGCGACGACACTTTTAAATGCGCTGTTTAGCAAGAAATGCTACATAAATCGAAATAACTAATCGATTTTGAGCGTGTTCTGCGTCGCGCACTGTCAGAGTGACAGCTCATCAAAGCAAGCCACTTTCATTGTGCAAGAGTGCCATCTTCGCGTGCGACCTATCCAAGTGTGTAATAAAAACGAGAAACTAGTTGCGGCGGGATTGTGTTTTTTATACTGCAACCAACAGTAGAAAGTGAATTGCAGTGGCGAAAGAAAATTGAAATCGAATTTGAAAGAAATAAATGAATTATGGCGGACGTGTACGCGCAGGTAGCAACGCGATCTGTCACGAGACGCGCATCCAAGATGGTGGTGGCGCCGGGTGGCGACACCAGACAATCGCAACCCAGTTTGCAGTTTCTCTTCCGATGGGGCTGGCAGACAGTTGAAGAATTTACGTGCATTTATCAGCGCGATGTCTGGTGCAACCGCCGGTGGTGCGGCTTGGTGTGTGGGAAGAAAGAAATGTAAACAACACTCGATAGTGACAGCAGCGGGAGGAGGAGGCGGCGGCAACAACATCAAACAAAGGAGGCGGTGGGGAAAGTGCATCTTTTGCGGATCGCACCAAGCGTGACCTTCACAGCCGATTAGTGGGAACTACTCGGTCTATAAATATCGGCCTACTCTGTGTTCGGTGGGGCACCATCTGCCGGCGGCGGAAGAAACTTTGCAAACAATCTCCCCGGGGAATCGGCGGCTTGAACAGCGCGTGTAGATTCCGAATCGTCGAGGGGTAGGCACTAGCATCGCATCGCAGTTGTGCCTTCAAAAAAACAAAAGATTTTTTTTGTTCAAATTTCCTGGCAAGTGTAGAGAAAACAGCTGTCAAATTTTGAAGAATATCAAAAAAAAAACCCAAAACTGTCCTACCACTTGCACCAACAACGCCAGAAGTGCGGAAGCAATCGCAAGATTGATCGGCTCTATTAAAGCACCGGCTCGTGCAAATAGGGTGGTCATCCACAACTTGTGTGCGATAAAATCTCGTCCATCCGTATCGTTGCACCGAGGGCATTTCACCAAGTCGGAAACAAATCGAGCGTGAGCGACCAGTAGCGTTAGCTGAGGCTGTGTGTGCATGTCAATGTTAATAAGTCAAGATCACGTAGCCTCCTGTGAGATCGCTGGTTTGTGAGTTATGAGTAGCGGAGGGATATCAATTTCAAGCGCACTTTGTGGTTAAGTTTTTTGCAAGTTGAGATGGCAAACAGAGGCGTTATGAGCATTAGCTTATAGGTTATGAGAGGTGGTGAACCGCAATCTGTCAAACGTGTGTAACCAGGGAAGCGTTCGGAAGTGTGACAGGTGTCAACTACCGGGTTTCGTTTTTCTTACAACAAATTAAAACTTTGGTTTCTTTTTATTTGAGCCAAATTTGAGTTGTTTATCAACCGACAGGTCACGAAACTGTCAAAAATAAACACAAATTCGCTTGCTACTCCCTCGACGTTCAACAATAAACAAATTGTTCAAATTTTTTTGAAGGAAGCACCGCCTGCTCAATCCCAGCAGCTTCCATTTATTTTCCCATTAATTCATTTAACGGACTTCCGTCGAAACGAGTTCGCGGATCGGCCAACCAAAAAATAAACAACTAACAATCCAATTAAAAAAGTTTATCACGACCGGCCACGTGAATCCAAACTCGAGGTGTCAATCGCAAAATTTGTAGTTGACCTTTTGTCCGCCCGAGGGTGCTGCCAGGCGCGTGCTATAATGACGGACTTTTTTTTTCACGCGATTCCAAACGTGACCA
This sequence comes from Culex pipiens pallens, assembly GCF_016801865.2. Lineage (NCBI taxonomy): Eukaryota > Metazoa > Arthropoda > Insecta > Diptera > Culicidae > Culex > Culex pipiens. The sequence continues at coordinate 128,591,767 of NC_068937.1, forward strand.
GAGCTACAGAGTGCGAGCAAATATTGCCCAGCAAAATGGTTGACACTGGTCGCTCTTGAAAGTTTGCAGTGCGGTTTCTTATCAATGGATTGCATTATCGCCTTCGGCGAGAAGTAAACAAACATATTGGAGGCAAATTCCACAAGGGTAGCCATTATGGCAACATCATTACCAGCCGCCGCCGCCATTATGGCAATGATTTTGACAGTTGTGCTGACACGTGTGCAAGGCAAACTCGATGCGACAAACGGGCCGATTGTCGGGGACCTGATAAGCGTACTGTTTTGTTTATAGTTTGCACGCGTGGTTTACTGACCACCAGCGAGACGATTGCAGATTTCGTGCGCGATCGGCGATCACGGCCGCTGGACGTGACAGTTGCGCAAATGCCCGCCGTCTTGTCAATAAAGGCATTTTCCATCATCGTAAACGGGCGGGGCTTCCTGGTGCAAGAAGGGTAGACAGGGGTGAGAACTTCTCTACTTTAGAATTTTCGTCAGATTTTGACAGATGTCATTGTGGTTTGTTTATTGTTTTCAAACCAATTTGATAAAAAAATAATCATTTTGACTGCATCAAGAAAACTTCCTGCTTGCACTTTGCGCAGCAAAGTTTGTTTACAAATTCAAGGCACGGCACCGGGCCGCCATATTGAAAACAGCTGCAGCCGCAGTGTGTTTGATGACAGCAGTGCTGGCAGGCCGGCCGGCGGCTTGCCAAAAGCTATAAAACACCCTAGTTTAGCACCTTTTTCTTTATTGGGATTCCTGTATCGGAGCCGGTGGTGAGGCGCGATGCAATTTGCAAATTGCGCACTTGTTTAGCGCCAATAGGTGTGTTTGTGTGTGTGAAACGCAGCAGGCGCAGGAATTTCTCATCGTTACACACACCCACCGACTAAGCCACTTTTGCTGAATGCCACAAGTTGTCGGCTTGCTACGATCGCGGGTGACATTTGCCATAAAGTTTTATTGGGTTTAAATACCTAAACAAATCGAAAGATCAGTTTTTTGTTGTTGTTGACTCTATTTTATCATGCGAAATGTCAAATAGTCTCACTTACTATAACCTAATTTGTCAAAATCTCTGCAAATATAAACATTGCACGATCCACGAACTGTCAACAAACAAGCGCCGTAATGGAAGTGTCACCTCGTTTGCATCTTAATGAGAGCCGATTATGCAAATGCTACATGAATCTGTACAAACTCGCACACAAACAAACAAATTCGTGCAAACATAATCGTTGTCTTTATTTTGCCTAGAGCAGCCGGCGCCATATTGTTTGTTTACATATCGTTTTGTTGCCTCCAAATGGGGTGCTAACTGGGCGAGTGTGTTTATTGATAATGTACTGGTCTAATGCAGTGTGCAACACGGTCCATGTGGAGTAATGTGCGTCATCCCGTCACAGTAGGCCTTGGGCGCCGCCATGTTTAACCGGGTGTAATAATTGGATCTAATGCCTGGCGAAGTGCGAATTAATTAGAACTTGTTCCGTGGCTACTTCCGACGCGCGTCACCAATGTTGGCATTGTAGCTTGCTTATTTGTCACACGTAGCGCCATAATGGCCACCCCTTTAAATGTCACTTAAAATGCAGCGTTGACGTTTGCAACGCGACGTTTTATGGCATGGCCTACTTTTGTCGAAATTTAGCGCCGTCCCCGAAAAATTTAACCCGCTCGTCAAAGGCAAATTTGGCGGCAAGGCTCCTTTCGGAATGAATTAACTCATTTTCCAAAACGAAAAAAAAGACGTTCGTTTGTCGTAAAAAAAGTGATTACCGTCGTCCGAGAGTGACCGACCGGCGCGGCACGTACGGCCGTTTTGGGCGCATCAGCACATTTTGCACGGCAAGGGAGCAAAAATAGAGTTGCGACTTGCACCACTGTGCCATAAAAACAACTAAAAGGTATTTGTTGTTGGTGCGACAAATTCCACTGTTTTGGGAACGAACATAAAAAAAACAATAGCATCAAAACAGCTCTTGATAAAAATTGGCGAAATTAGGACGGAATTTCTTCGAACCATAACAAACAAGTTTTGGTCAACCCCTATTCAGCTGTCAATCAAAGCAACACTCGGCCTCGGCGCGAGCCCTGTCACTTTGACGTAACGGAGATACTGACCCGCGCGGGTGTCCTCTTATGACCGCGCCTCCGTCTATGTCGCCGACTAGGGAAACCAATCTCAGCTTTTTAATCGTAGCAAGCTGTGATGCAAGACGCGTTTTCGTCGCCGCCGCCGCCATTATGGCACGTAGAATGACAGTGGCAATTTTAGTTTAGAGCAACACGTGAGTTTTACAACCTCGAAAAGGGGCGCGAACTTTGGCATTTCAACGGGAAGTAAGAGTTGAGTGGTGTTGAATTTCGCCTAAAGTGTAATCCGATATTTGTCACAATCGAGAGGTATCGGGGTATCAAAACGAGTAAATCAAGTGTAATTAGGAAGTCGTAAAGATAAGCAACCAAAACCGCAGCAAACCTTGATTATTGTCCTTTGAATGACTGTGTTGTCACTTTGACAGTTGTGCTATTATGGCGCATGCTATAAAAAATCTACTGCCTAAACTCAAAATTTTGACAAAGCACTCCATTTTGGCAAAATGACAGGTAAACAAACCCTTTTTTTCCCTTTCCAATCAAGTGAAACCCCGTGGTGTCTCAATGTCATTGCCGTGCCGGCATCGAATCTTGTTTGCTTTCTTGTCTCGCTCACGTTCTTGGGGTCACCAAGAGTAGAACTGGATTGAGCCGGATTCCTGTGATCGGAAACGCGATACGTGGGTTGCCGGTGCATATTTGCCCAAGGGGTAGGAAAATCCGACGGAGATTGTCATTGACACTACTTACCAGACCGAATGACAATGTGATACGAGAGGTGTGACAAGTTTGGGACAAGGAAGTGCAAGATTAAGGTGGCATTTTCATTCTGAACTAGAAGATGCCATAATGGTTCTGACCTGGGTCGAACGGAGAGAATCTTCTGTCTCATTTTTCACGCTATCTCTCGAGTTCTCCTTTCTGCTCTCACAACCGCAAGCTTATGGAGGTGGCTCGCACTGACAGCGGCTCGACATCCTCTCCGCTTGCCTTAGGTTCTGACAGGTGTTGCGTTTTATGGCACAACGGAATATTTTTCTGATCAAGTTGAATCGATCTGAAAATTAATCAATTTTTTCAGATACCATCGGTCAAAGGTCGTCCGTGAACCCTTTCCGGGTCCCCACGGTGTTTTTGCATCGCCCAGAACATCAGGACTACCGCGACCAACCCATTCAACCGGCCTACTTTACATGCATAATGACCATAATTGTGAGCAGTGCACAAAACGCAGTATGCCTTGCGCGCGCTATCTGACAGCTCAAGTCGCTGATTGCTGATAATGGACTTAATTGCTACCTTCTCCGCGGCCAACTCTTGTTCAGCAAGAAGAAAAATCGCGTGATCGGCACCTCCCTCTCTCTAGCTAGGTTGGTTGCGAGCCAATTGGGGTCACACTCTAAACGTTTTCGGGGTCATTCCCACTGTAAGTGTCTTCAAGGTTGACGAGCTGTCAGAAATGATTTCCTAACAACAGAACCAATTTCCGCACGCAACCATACATACTCACAGGTTAGGTAATTGGGAGTAACAGAGACGCCACAGCCTACTGTGTGGTGCCGGCGCAGTAATTTGCATGCGGTTGACTTGCCAACGAAACGTGTTCGTGGCAGGCCCGTAGCCAGGGGGGGGGCTACCGGGCTGCAGCCCCCCCCGAAATTTTCCCATATTTTTTTTTATTATGTACTATCGAAAAAAAATAATCTAAAATCGATGATTGTGTGTTCTCTTTCATTCTCCCAGATATAGATTTTTAGATAGAGAATCTAGAATACATTGATCAAACTATGTAATTTTTGCGTCCACTGCCGGGCAAAAACTTTGTGGAATATAGATCCAATATTTAACAATTGAGCTGCATATTTGAACATCGTTTTACTTTGGTGCAAAATCTATCCTGCACTGAGACGCTGGGCTATCTTTCAAAGAAGAAAGAAGAACAAGTGTCTAAAAGAGCGCCTAGGTCAAATAATGTTCAGCCCAGCCTCGATTTCCCGCAGAACTTGCAATAATTTGACTTCGAAAAATCGAATCACGAAAAAAATGTGTGTTATTTTTGATTTTCGAGCTTAAGTACGGCACTTTTCTAAAGTGATTTTGAGAAAGCGGTCATAATGGCGGTGATTGAATTTGACTGAAATGAGGTGGCAGAAGCCGAATTTGATTTTAACATCAAGTTAATAAAAATACCATTTTTATTTTTCATGATTCGATTACTTCTTTTGGGGACCTTCAGTATATTTCCAAAAGGTTTGTTTGCTACATTTTTCAAAATATACCTTATTTTTCACAAATATTCGGATTTTGTATTGGAAATCTTGAGCATTTGATATGAAGAACATTTTATTAAATTTAGACTATAATCAGAAATACCGTCCCAATTTTCATGTTTAAAGTTTTTTTTTTTTTAATTTTTGGTGAGTTTTATATCTGAGGCCTTCGAGTGAAATGCTTGAGAGATGTCTGTGTATTTTTTAATGTTTACCTTCTTGTGAAAGAGTATTTCTGAAACCAAAAAGAGTTCTTTTGGTCACATTTTTTAGTTTCCACCGTGGTCACTCTCCAATTTTTATTCAAAATTTCTAAAATACTTCTACTAAGTGAAGCCTTCACAGAAAGAAATCCTGTTATTCTAAATTGCCGATTTTGCCAACATTGAAATTTTTCCAAAATCTACAACATTTTTTTCGATTTCGCTGTAAATTTTTTCAATACTGACAAGATTGTTTTTCAAAATCGAAAAAAATGTTTACGATTTTGGAAACATTTCAATGTTGACAAATTCAACAACTTAGAGTTCCGGATTAGCTTGCAGGATTTCTGTCCGTGTTAATAACAACGAAATGCGTATCAGCTTGAGGGAAAAATTTTAAATGATTAAAATATTCAAAATGGAAAAAATCATTGAATTAAAACTAAAAATTCCCAAAATATTGTTTCTATTATTTTGAATACTTTTTTAATTATTGAATTTATTATGGAGTTTATATTTGGAAAGTTTTTTAAGTGATTTTTTGAATTTTCTCATTATTTAATTTCTGATTAATATTGTATTTTTATACTTTTCTGTTTTCAAACTTTAGTCTTTCTGAATTTTTGAATTTCCAGCATCTTAAGATTTATAATTTCAGAGTTTTAATTTTTAATAATAAAAAATTCTAAATATATTTTTTTAATTTCATATTTCTGTCCCTCCTGCAACTTGTCCGAAAAATCGAAGGACAAATAAAACATTTGTTTCAAATAACTTCACACCATTATGTAGAAAACAAAATGAAGTGCATTTTCTTGCGTCAAAAATACGACATGTTTTGCCTCGCTGAAAATATTTTATTTTTTCTAAAATTTCGATGTACAGTACAGAAAAAAAGTTTTCGTCACTAGCCGGATATTTTGAAAACTTTGGATGCAAAACAACTGGTACAAAATGCATTTTAAAACACATTTAAAAAAATAAAACCATATTTTATAATTTATTTTTTTTATATATTTTTTATTTGCTTTTGCCCCGCCCCCTCGACATTGGCCAGAATCGAGAGATATAAATTTAATCAAAAATATTCGCAGCGGCCTAATTTTAAATTTGAAAATTTCACAATTTAAATAATTTTATATTTCATTTTATTTATTTCAAAGTGTTTTTACTTTGTATTTTGGAACATTTGAATTTAAAAATTCTTAATTACAGAATTTTGAAATCTCTAAATCCGCTAAATTTTAAATTTTCTATTTTTTTTAAATCCGCTAAATTTTAAATTTTCTATTTTTTTTAAATTTTGCGTTTTTTTTTCATTTTAAATGGACTATATTTTTATTTATTATTTTATTCTACAATTTATAAATTGGTGAGTTTTTCAGTTTTTTCCCGAAAATTAAATGATTATTTTAATGGCTTTCCCTAATCTTTAACTTCACTCTCAGTAAAAAACAAATTCTATCCTTTAAATGTTCGACTCTGCGTTTTTAGGAAATTATGTATTTTTAATATTTTTTTAACATATACAACATTTTTCAAACGTTTCTAATTTTCAGTCGCATTCAAATCAACAAACTCAAGTTATTTAATTTTTTTCATCAAAAAATATTGCACACAATTAGCGCGCGAAGAAACGTCAAACGCCACTTTTTGATTATGTTCCCTTTCAGCTGCTTACCGCCTGACAAAAATATTTTCGTGACCCTTTCGTTGTCCATTGCTTGAGCGTTTTTTATTTGGAATTTTACGTTAATACCGTGCTTCGTACTAGCATGATAGGGCAAAACTTTTTTTTATTTCCTTTTGAATGTTAAATATGGTTCTAGTAGCAAAATGTCAGACGTAGATTAGATTTACAGGAAATATCTCATTGTTTTAAACATTCTTATGTCAAGTTTTCTTGACTTTTCATTGAACCAGATTTCGTAAATAAACAATTTCTAAATCCTAAAAATTGTAGGATTTCGTTTCCAGAGTCACGATATTATATAATTTTAAATCATTTTTATTAGTTATATGAGGGAAATGAAAAAAATATTGTGATATGTATTTTTTTTATTTTGCTAAAAAAGATTAAGAGAGCATTAGCCGTTCCTAGAACCAACTCAACCATGTTTACCAACAGTTTAGTAAAACATTCATATTGCTCCTATTTTCATGTAAAATCATATTTTCTATCAAAACTCATTTCAGATTAAAAAACAGTTCGGAGAGCAATAAAAGTAATTGAAGATTTCAATGTGTTGATCGTAATTATATGAGTTATAAAACGTCCATTGTAGAAGGGAAGATATTTCGCCAAATAAATAACACTGATGTGGTTAGTTTGACTGTCCAAAACGTTCTGATTTTATTGTAATCGAAAAGTCCCCCAGGGCCTCACACACGAGGTACTGAGGTTTTGCTTATTGAGCATTAATCGAGCTACTTGCTTTAATCGCGGCGAGGTAAACGAAGTTTAGCTTTGTTCGCAGTTTGGGTTACTGTTGTCGGCTGTGCTGACTATGTTGGTGGCGTCGATCAATTATGCGGAAAGCAATTTCCGTAACTTATGTATTTATATTTTTCATCTTACAATTTTATTTTAAATTTCAAGAAGCTGTGTCTCAGGAACGAGTAGAAAAATCTTTAAATCAAATTCTCATTTGAGAACTTTGCTTAATTGTTTGTATACTATTTTCAATACATTGGATAGTGTTTATTTTAGCTTTTTTAATGAAATAGTGCTCTTTAAAGATTACTGTGAATTTAGGATTTTTGGTCAAAAATCGGAAAAGACGTATTTTTTTTAAATAAATGTTTTTTTTTATGAATTCATAGATTATTACATTGAACTATATAACTACCGTCAGTGGGGGTGACAACATCGAAAATCTTTCAACGTAGATTTGTTCTTAGATAGTTTACTGACATTTTCCCAAAATATGGTGGATTTTGATGAACACTACCTTGAATGCCAATAGTTTGAAAATTGACCCAATCTCACCCCTTAGAGGGGGTGACATTAGGTCAAATGAAACTAAAATGATGCTCAAATACAACGATATGGTAAAAACAAGTCATCCAACAGTGTTTCTTGTTCGAGGGAATCGTATTGACATGCTACAATGTTTGAAGTGGAGATTTTCAAACATTTGGGTAGTTTTCGAGCAATTCTAACAAAAGTATTAGAAAAATGTTTTTTCGAGAAGTCATTTTTGGCCAAAAACGTACCTCAACTTTAGACAGCTGCCAAAATAACAGGATTTTTTCTAGGAACGAGATTTTTTCATCGAAGTCATCTTAAGATGTCCACTACACAACCCTTTTAACAGAATTCAGTTTCAATGAGAAGAACCTGAGAAATAGTAAAATCCGTAAAAAATCACTTTGACCCAATCTCACCCCCCAGACCCAATGTCACCCCCACTGACGGTATATACAATGTTGACAGCACTCAACTATTTATTATTTGCTATAAAAAACTTTAAGAAAGGATCTGATTTATATTTTTTCAACAATTTGGAAAAATTTATCAATGCTCAAAATTCTGGAGCAATTTTTTAGCAATTTTTTTTGGTTTAATCGAGGAAATCAAACTATGATTTTAGCTTGCTTTCAATAAATAGATTTTTTTCAGCAAATATTGTGGCGTTTATATTTTTTTAGCATTTCTTAATATCTCTTTATACATTCAATTCAACCAGTAATTAAACTTTTTTTAGTTGGGAGAGGTTTCATTAGTTTAAGGAAATAAGCAAAAGCTTCAATAGCCTTAAATCAATTTAAATAAAACAGTGTTAATGTTTTTTAAAGAAAATTTCAAGAAAAGTTAAGTTATGAGTTTTATTTTATTTAAAAATCGTGCTTCATTTTTTTACAGTTCATAGTCTTTATTTATAAAATTTGTCATCAAAATATACACACAGCTAAAAATTTAAATCTAGACGGTTTTAAATTAGAAAGTAGAAATTTACCAATTTGTTCATAAGTTTTTCATCCAGATTTGTAGAAAAACGAAATTATACATAAGTGAGATAAATTAACATTCTTCGGGCATTTTTTTTTATTAAAAATTTATTCAGGGTATATTTTAAATTTACGATAACTTGCTAGCGGACAGTTTTTCTTGAAATTCGTTGAAATTTCAACAATCCAAGAAAACGTAAGAAAATCACTTTCTTTTCAAGTCCTTTTACATGAAAAAAGTGGATTTTTGATGAAGCATTTTCTTCAATTTAAATATTTTTAAACATGGATGAAGCTTTTTAAAATCTTTTTTGCATACATTATTTTACAGTTTTATAATTCGTCTCAATAATTATACCGTTCACCAGGTGAATTTAAACAAATGGTATTTCTGATTTGCTGATTTTCATATCCTTTGAATTTTTGATCCCGAGCCCCCCCCGAACAAAAATCCTGGCTACGGCCCTGGTTCGTGGCCTTGCCGGTGGCAGCGAATAGCTAGGTAGCAAGCCGAAGAGAACTCCGAACGCCGATCGCAGTCGGCCATGCTAGACACTGTGGCGGCGCGGCGATCGTCGTCGTCGCCGCCGCTAGGAGGCGCGAGCGCACAGTAGGCCACGCGATCAAAGATGGCCGCCAGCTGGTGTCCTTTGACGGATCAGATCTGAAAGGGTGAGTTCGCGATTCGCGGAATGTTCTAAAATTCCGCACTCCCTTCAGCGAATAAAACAATTCAAGATGGCGGCCAAAACTGACAGCTGCCGCCGCTGTCAGGCGCTGCCGAGCGTGTAAATTGTGTGACTTTGCACCAACGACCACGGGTGAATGTCGGGCAAAACATGAAAAAAGTTTGTTGTTTTTTTAGCAGGCCGCGCGATTCGCGAATAAATGAGATTTTAATTGAAGGTTATGGCGAATTGAGTGGTTGCATGCGCAAATTTGTTATTAATGGTGGGGCTGCGGACTGAACCGGTTTCGCATGCGTGTGTTGTACCTTATGCTTCGCGATATTTGACGAACGTCGAGGGTTTTGTAGGGTAGAAATTGTTCGCTAAACACCGGTATTAGTGATTTGAGCAACTGTTTTTGAAATTGAAACCCTGCTGTGGGGTGATCGGACATAAGGGATAGTAATTTGGGTCACTTTTGGTGACGAAATTGGACAATTATTTGACCATTAGCCTAAATTTGACTGAATATTAAATCAATAAATTTTTTATTAGCGAGATTTTTTTTTATTTAAATACATTTCAACCTTTCGTAAGTTGCGTGTTTTGGCGTTTCATACATGTGTTCTTACAAAGTGTGTACAAAGTACACGTATGCGACTGCCGGTGGGTTCTAAGTGGAAAAAAAGAGATACGTCCTTTTTTAAATATTACCTGTCAATAAGGCTTTCTTGTCAGAAATTTACCTACACATTCAAAGTATGTTTACATGGCAGCTGAACGTTTGTTTGCATCAGATTTCCTATCTCTTTCTAGCAAAAGTTTTTTGTCAGGCGACTTTTAGCTGTTTTTTTATTGACCGCCCGATACATTGTTTGCATCAGGACACTGTGACGAGGAGTTCGTCATTGTTGGGTTAAATTATATTTTTTGCATTGGGCCTACAAAGCCTTATGTTTGTCGGCACTGTTTGACTGTCTTATAAGATTTTGATTTTTAAAAATTGCATTTTAATTGTTCATCAACTCTGTCGAGAAATGTTGCAGATGATACGCAAAAAATATAAAATCATCAAATCTAAAGTTACAAAAAATATAAAAACACAAAATATAGAAATACTAAAACATAAAAACATGATGAAAATACCAAAATTCAAAATACTCAAAATGTTTTGAATAATTGAAATTTTCAAGTTGCTTCAATGATATAATTCAAATACATTCAATACTTAAAATAAATTAAATTGTTTAAAAAAATTTAAAACAATTCTTTTAATATTAAAGACTTTAAATGCTTGAAATACCTCAACACTTAAAATACAGAAATTACAAAAAAAAAAAAAATACAAACAACTTAGGGGAAATATACACATTTTAAGCCTAATAAGCGGTCGTGTTTGAATGAAGTTGGATAATCTGGAGTGTTCCTTGAAATTTGCTAAAACCAAGTAAACCAACGTGTAGAGCAACTTTTTGTGAACATTTCTATTTATTTTCACTTTCACTTAAAGTTATTCTATTCCTTTTACAAGCATTTAAAATAAATATTTCCTGAATGTATTCTAATCAGACGAGAATGCATTGGGCCACGCCCATTTTCCTATTTTCAGCTTAGTTCTTTTTTCTTCCAGCGCTCTTTTGAGTCTGCTTAGTGCTGCCAAAATTGATGAAATTTTAAGCGAACACTCACGAAAAGTAGCATTTATAGAGAAAATTTCCTGGCATCACTGGCTCACTCCAACAGGCGCTGCTGGTGGTGTTGGTGGCCACCCTTTGTTCTTTATTTGCCTTCGCTTCTCGCTCGGTTTTCTTCAGCCTTCGATTGGAATGGGTCAAACGTCAAAAGACTTGGCGCGTTTGTTTTTTTGATGGTGCTTGCTTATTATTTACATGTTTCGGGATTATTTTTCAAGTGAGTGACTAACTGATGTGCAAAAGAACATGTTGCCGATAGTTGGAAGCAATTTTATATCTTAAGCGCTTTGAAATCGTTAGCGCAAGTGAAAAGACATTGATGGCGACTTTCTTTAAGTAGTTTACCTCTCATCTTGCGTGTGGATGTGTGTGCCTCCAAAATGATGAGAAATGGTCTCGCAAAATAGAAATTATGATCAAAAGTGCATTAAATTTGATCTTTTTGGCCAGTAAATGGCATAAATATGCGTGCTTACTTGAGGCGGTGCTGTTGCTGGTAAGTTTATAGCCTAAATAGTATTTTTGAAGCTTTAATCGAGCACGAAACTCTTCATATGACGAAGATAGGTGTTTGATTAGAAAGGGTATATTTACCCTATAAAGACAACAACAAAAAAACTCCACCCACCTTTCCTTCTGCCGAACGGTCCCAGAAACGCGACCCCCTTCCCGATGACGCTGTCGTCGATGTACTTCATGATCTTGGCCGTGTCCTCGGGCCGCTTGGCCGTCACGAAGGCCGCCCGGGGTTTGGCCGGCCGCAGCGGGAAGTCATCGCCGCTCAGCGACAGCGACTTGGTGCGGCTGGCCGCCTTCTTCAAGCTCATCCTTTGCTGTGAACTCTGCTGCTGCGGCAGGTTCGCACTCTGGTGGTCACCTTCGTTCTGGTCGATTCCACCGTCGCGGACGTCCCCGACCGGTTCGACGTCGTTCCTCCCGGTGGCAGCCAACTTTGATCCGCGACACTCTCGAGACAAGACCTAGTTGGCCACGGGTTTTTATGACTTTTCCTCGTGTCAAGCGCAATTTGCACAATAATATTAACTTCTTCTTATTCTACGGGTTGCACAAACAGACAGACACAAAACAATAACATAAAACACAGAATAGTGGCGATTTTGGCACAAATTCGACCGAACTGCTCGACTCGACCTTTTCCGGACACGTGATTCTCGTTGGCCTGCTTTGATATCGCTTCAACGACGAATTTTCCTTCCGGAAATCACTGACAGCCAATTTTCATACACTTCACCACTTTGACAGCTACTTAACTTGTTCACTTGTCTTCTTCCGCGATTGATTCTTTCTTCGACCCTTTGTTTTGTATTGTTCTTTCACTTTCTTTCTTATTTGCTTTTAAATCTTCCCAACAACTTTGTTACACTTTATTCTGTTAACATATTTTATTTTCGTCAAAACACAAAGACCCTCCTCTATCCCAGTGTGTCATGCGCCTAAATCCACGTTCTTAACCACTTCCCCCCTATTCTCTCGGTCTACTACAATGATGGCAGCGACGGCGACGGCTACTTCGACTAAGTGGTGCTAAGAAGGCGCGATTTAAATTTTGTGAGTGTGTTCTATTCTCAGCGGAGAGGCGAAAAAGAAAGCGCGTGCACAGCTGACAAAGTGCGAAACTCGAATGTTTTGACGATCCGACGGACGGATACCATAGGGTTCACGATGGACCGACGACGAAGACGACGTTGCAGGTGTTGGTGCGAGAGAATGAGAGAGGAGAGAGAAAGAGGTGCAAAACTCGCACACATACAAGGATGAAGGAGCAAAAAATGAGCGATTATGAGAGGGGAGCAAGTGCCGATGGAACTACACCCAAAAAAGGAAGGTTGGATTTTCGAGCAAGTTTGACAGAATCACTGTGATCTAGTGTCCTCCATTTAGGTGGACACTTCTTGAAAAAAAATCTTAAAATGTAGCGGTTTGCAGGTCTTGCTTTTTTTTATTCAAAAAGGCAAAACTTTGAGGTGGTCTGGTCTGGGTTGCCAAAATTAAGTTGATTAAAACTTTTTTGTATACGTCGAGACAATATAAACTGTTTTCACTCTTGTAATTCTAGAGTAAATTTTCAAAAGGTCCTATGCGACAAAAGTAAACAAACTGAGTTATTTATTGCATTACATTCTGCAAGCTGGAAACTACACTCACCGCTTACCCAATTTCTTCAAAGCCTTTTATTTTTAAAGTTATTGATAAAATACAAAACAACCTAAAAGCATTCTTAATAAATTCTACACCAAATAAATATAGGTCGTTTTACCACACGGAAGTCCTATGTGCAATCGAGTGAAACGTGCACATAGAACCGTATCAAATCAACCTATGGACCATTAATATATTTTTTTAAAGCTGATGCACATACGCTCATATCAAAATGACCTATGTACATGTTTATTGAGTTTATTTGAAAATATGTATGAGTCGTTTTTTAATGAAATTCTAAAACATAAATATTTTACAATCTTCATGTTTGTACAATCCACGCACAACGTGTAGTCATCAGCTGGGAGAGAGCATGAAATGTTTCAATGCTGTCAAAGCAAAAGAGAGAAGTTCAATTCAACTTATCTGCACTCTCTCGAATTTGACAGATACGCCACCCAAAAACTTGGGAGCATAACACCAACAAGGCAGCATAAAAAATCATAACATTTGTGCATATAGGTCGTTTTGTACGGTTTAGTTTTTCTGTTGTTTTTAAAGGCGATTTTTCATTGATGGAGGTAAGTCTTCATAAAATAGATAAGCCATTTTTTTTAGATGGAGTGGAGTGATTTGGAGAGAGTTTTAACAGGTTTTAAAGTGAGAGTGATCATTATTTTTTGTTTGTTCTATTTTTCCCAGAAGTGTCGAGGTGTGCTCCACCGGTGGTTTTTAAAACGCCTCATTATGTCCGGCACAGAACCGTAGCCTAGAACAAGATACTTATCCGGAAGTTGCCGTCTCCAGCTGTTGGTCGCGGGTGCTGTACAGGTGCGAAATTTCACTGCACTCAGTAGTGTTGCTGGCGGAGTTTAGTGACATCATTCATCAGTTTGGACTACGTGTGTTTTGCGTCCGCTGTCAGACCGACTTTCTTTCTTGATGTTACGCTGATCGCACCGCTAGTGGTAAGTTCCTCGGTATTTTCCTACTGTGAACAATAGCTAAACTCACACCTCCAAAAAAAGCATATTCCGAACGAAATTTCCGCCTTGCACGGTGGCCGATTCGGATCAACTCGAGTGGAATGCTGGAATGAGTGGAATGAAGTGTTGGAAGCGGGCAATCGTCTACGTTCCAAGGAATCCCTAAAACTGCCGGCGGTGCCAGAATCCAAGCTGAAGGCAACGAAGGCTAAGTTGTTGGCCCACCCGGAAAATCTGCGCCGCCAGCTGCAGGCCGTCAAGCTACTCCGCGTTAGGTAGAACCTGCTGCGCGCGGCGAAGTACTCCAAGAAGTATGCCCGCATGGAGCATGAGGTGGTGGACAAGGCGCGCAAGGTTAAGAAGGCCGGAAACATCTACATTCCGGGCGAGCCGAAGGTTGCCTTCGTCATGCGTATCTGTGGTATCATTATCAAGCTGAACAAAGTCACCAAGAACTTGCTGCGTATCACCGCCCCGACGTCACCTAGGGCTACGCCTTGCTTAAGTTCGTCAAGCACCGACACAACCGAATCCCGACTACGGACTTCTTCGTGATCGAGCGGAAGCTGCGTGCCGCGTACAAGCCTCAACACATCGACCGGTGACTGGCGCAAGTACAACCGCTACGTCGAAGGCGGAGACTAACCACAAGGAAAAGATCAATGAGCTGATCAAGCGTATGGTTTAAGTGATAAATAGCGCGTTGAGGGAGAGTGTTGAATAAAACAAAACCATGAATATAAATAAATTAAGTTTGAGAAAATCCTGTATGTTTAGTACTTCATTTATGCAGCAATCGCGTGACACACATGCGCGGTCATGTCCGTCGTCTAGCTGTTGCCACGCGTGTTTCAAGCGCTGGTGTTCCATCTTCCAGGGGGACGCCAACTAGACCAGCTGAGTAACCACCTGAAAACGCTCCTTCTAAAATCTAACTTTTGCGTCAACGAACCGCTGGATGGCAATAATCACCGGAGACAGCACAACTAGGAGCGCGATGGTAAACAAAGGGGATACGGTCAAATTGACCGGTACCTGCAAACTGACGAAGGTAATAAGCTAGAAAGCAGGGTTCAGATCCTCTCAACACGCACTTTTCAACCACCCAGAAATTGTTGTCCGTCAGCGCAGGTTCGCAGGTTGGATGGATGAAATTCAATGATTCAATTTGAACAAAATAGCGGTTCCGGAATGACAAGAGTCGACGATGAATGCTGGAGCTTACTCCGTGGACAAATAACATAAATGTAATACTGTCAAAAATGCGATAATAATGCAAAATCTAATATAGTTTCAAGAAACCGCCAAAAACTTTAATGAGGTATCCGAAATAGAAATTTATGCAAAAAGTTGCAAAAAAAAGTTTTTTTTTTCAGAGCGAGTCGTACATTTACCCAACGAGGTTCACCGAGAACTTTTCTAGAACTTTTCAGCATTTATTTTGAAAAGTGTTACTATTTGATTCTGTTTCTTTTGGTACAGAAATGTAGGCATAATGACAAGCAAAGTAAGAAGTTTCGCGACGGAATTGCAAAAAGACAATTTCAAAGAAACGCTGAATAGGGAACACCAAATAAAATTAAAATGCAGAGCAGTTCATAAAATTTCATGTTCTTGTATGTTTTTATTCTTGGTAATAAAAAAAATAAAAAAAGTATGTTAAATGAAAAAATAATGCTACTTCTATTAATTTTATTTATACAATAATTGCATCAAAGTACTTTTTGAGACCCCAAATCCCCTACAGGAACTGGGGATGGTCTCGAACATAAAGATGAGGGTTTTTTTGTTGGCAAGACTTGTAAACGGAACCATTCCGGCCATGCCGGACAACATCACGAAACGTGCACTCTTTTTCCGCCGTATAGACCCTACAACGTCGTCAATCAAATATCAAATATTGGTCAAAAAATTTAACATTTAATGTAATCTTTGGCGCACTGCACGCGTACGCTAGCGGTTAACAGTTTCTAACACAAAGGTGCTCAGCCCAAAAGTCTGGACACGATCAAAACTTAAATCCGATGTTGATCCGTAACAGGTTACCAGTGTGGGAAACTAGATACAGCACCGTCTTCAACAGGACGCCGTTCAGGTTTAAGCATGTCGCGGTGGAGACGATTCCCTCCTCGATGCTTTTGGCAGTTCTCATCTCGGAATGCAGAATGATTCGGCAGCCAATCAATGGAAACGCCTGCATGGACCGAACAATCGACCGGATCGAGCAAAATGATACGGACTTGCCAGACCGACGACCTTGACCCTGTTCACCGGCTTGGAATGGCCATGGAATGGTGTACTCGGTCATGACCATTCTGGAAAGAGATTTTTTGAATTAAAAGATTGTTTTGGTAATTTTCAAAATGATTCCACAAACCAGACTTGAAGCAGTTAGTAGATAGCTTTTCCAAGTCCATGTTAAATATCA
The DNA here is from genome assembly GCF_016801865.2 of Culex pipiens pallens. Classification (NCBI taxonomy): domain Eukaryota; kingdom Metazoa; phylum Arthropoda; class Insecta; order Diptera; family Culicidae; genus Culex; species Culex pipiens. The sequence continues at coordinate 128,608,235 of NC_068937.1, forward strand.
GTTTCCCACTGAACAGCAAAATCATGACCTGTGGCTGTTGCCGGCACTTGTTGATGGTCATCTTGTTCGAGGCTTTCCGCTCGTCCGGGTAATTTTTTGCCAAGTCGTAATCGTCTCCCTGCTTGGAAAATTTAAATCGACGTGATGCATTGCGTGGCCGCGAACCCGCCCAAAATCATCCTTATCGTTGCGTCATGGAATTGTAAACTGTTGACCGAGATTTGGACACGCTTAGTAGTTTTCCGACGAGATCTGTAATAAAAATTAAGCAGGAAAAAACGAACAAATAATGAGCTGTCACCGTACCGTAAACACAAAAAAACTTACCTTAACACAAGTTATTCAGCTTAACAACATTAAAACACTCAAAAACGGCAAAAAGCAAAAAAAAAACAACCACAATTTTCAAAACACGAAAAGTCCTATGCGTACTCTGCAAAATATTGTTTACATTGCCGGATAGGATGATTTGCCAGGAACCTATCTGACAGTTGTGGGCGAGAGCGCTGATTGGTTGTTTCGTTCTCCTAACGGTTTCTCTCTTTCGCGCTGGATGCATTGAAACATTTCATGCTATCAATCAGCTGTTACCTACACGTTGCGCCAGGATTGTGTGATCATAGTTATTATAAAAAAGTTGTTATTTTTAAATCAGGATTTAAAGTTAATCTGAAAAAGTCCTATGAACAATGCTACACGAGTTTGGTCCAATGTGTTATGTTTTATCTGCAAAATTTGTCCTATGAAACGTGTCCTATATGCACTAACAGGTCGTATGAAACAAATTGCGTCAGAAATCATTTTAAACAAGACTTTTGATTATTTCCGTGAAACACACATAAAAAGCATCATTTTAGGTTCATTTGGGCGTTTTTAGAATTGATAAATACCCAACCGTGTTTAAATAGGATTTAAAAATGTTCCACAAAACTTCGACATGAAATTTCTCAGAATGAGGATTTTGCACATAGGACCTTTTGAAAATTTACTCTAGAATTATTTTGAACTTTTTTTTAGAAAAATGCAATAAATAAAACCAAATCCATGTAATGTTTGATCAAACATATACTCAAATCATTTCAAAGAAACATATTAGGGGTTAACTTTACGCAGTTGACCTTTGGTTGACCTGGCCGTTTAGAAAACATTTGATTAGGTTAGTTAAAATGCAATAAATAAATAAAGTATTTATAACAATTTGTTCAGTTTTTGAATCCTTGTTATCATGATGGAAATCAAATTGTAACAACATTTCTTTCAGTCACTGTGCGAATTAAAAAGTTCGTCTCTCGCTCTCTCTCTCTCTCTCTCTCTCTCTCTCTCTCTCTCTCTCTCTCTCTCAATTCAAAAACAATTTTTAATCTCGTAAGAAGAGAATCCCTTCATCAACCTGCGACGATTCAATCCACAGAAAAAACGCGTGCGTGAGAGATTATAAGGTTTGTTTATGTTTTCTATTGTCTGGCCCGTCGTGGTATATGTAGGTCGAATTACCTCCGTGAATCGAGCCCCCAGCCCCCTCCGATTTGACCAAAGCGCCCCTAGCGGAAAAATCTGGAACTACTGCTGTGTTAGGGTGGTTCATTGTGCTGAAACCAAAACGTCATTTGACGTTTGCTTACACATTTGGTTTACGTTGTGTGCAAAAAACACAAAACTAGAACATTTCCGATTAATTTCTACTTTTCGGCGCTTAAAGTAGGGCTAAATTTGCCACCAAATCCGGAATAAAAATCCACGTGGTTGTGACTCGGTGTGTGAAATGCGGGGACAATTCCTTCTGGTGGAGGAGCTTTGCTTAGAGAGGAGCATTTTTTTTTAGAATAAAACCAGGTGAATTTGTTGTTGTCGATGTTCGACTTTGTGTCCAGCTTACCATCGAACCAGGGCCAGCTGGTGAATGGACGCTGTTAGGTGGACACGACACGTCGAGCGATGGCCGGATTTGTGAAGCACGGTAGGTTGGTCCACGCGGGACCTGTTGCAATGTTTTACGCTTGGAGTGAGATATGCGGTTTTCCGTGGATGGTTCGTTGATTTTGATGCCATGGCCTTACGTTTGCGGAAAGAAGCCATTAGACAAGTGAATCTGAAGTGCCAGCCGGAAGCTGTGTTTGTGGAACTTCAATTATTCAACCGAAGTACAAAAGCCATGCTTTGAAATAACCAAATTCATTTGCACTAGAGGTTTAGGCGCTTTCTATAGCAAGATATTGTTTCAGTCATAAGCAACTAAAGGCCTAAACAAGAGAACACAACCCTATTTTTCAAAATCTTCAAAGTTCGAAATGGTAAGTTGGCAACTGTGTTCGGGGACCTAAAAAACACATTCACCAAAATTTGACAGCTTATTCTGCATGCTTTGAACAAGATCTGGCCAAATTATGAGCACCCTGGATAGGGTCTGGCATGAGTTATAGGACTTTGAGTAGAAATGATGAGATTTTTGAAAATTCGACAAAGTCCCAGATGGTTTTTGGAAAAAGTTGTTCGGGGACCTAAAAAACACATCCACCAAAATTTGACAGCTTATTCTGCATGCTTTGAACAAGGTCTGGCCAAAATATGAGCATCCTGGATAGGGTCTGGCATGAGTTATGGGACTTTGAGTGGAAATGATGAGATTTTTGAAAATTCGACAAATTCCCAGATGGTTTTTGGAAAAAGTTGTTCGGGGACCTAAAAAACACATTCACCAAAATTTGACAGCTCATTCAGCATGCTTTGAACAAGATCTGGCCAAATTATGAGCACCCTGGATAGGGTCTGGCATGAGTTATAGGACTTTGAGTGGAAATGATGAGATTTTTGAAAATTCGACAAATTCCCAGATGGTTTTTGGAAAAAGTTGTTCGGGGACCTAAAAAACACATCCACCAAAATTTGACAGCTTATTCTGCATGCTTTGAACAAGGTCTGGCCAAAATATGAGCATCCTGGATAGGGTCTGGCATGAGTTATGGAACTTTGAGTGGAAATGATGAGATTTTTGAAAATTCGACAAAGTCCCAGATGGTTTTTGGAAAAAGTTGTTCGGGGACCTAAAAAACACATTCACCAAAATTTGACAGCTTATTCTGCATGCTTTGAACAAGGTCTGGCCAAAATATGAGCATCCTGGATAGGGTCTGGCATGAGTTATGGAACTTTGAGTGGAAATGATGAGATTTTTGAAAATTCGACAAAGTCCCAGATGGTTTTTGGAAAAAGTTGTTCGGGGACCTAAAAAACACATTCACCAAAATTTGACAGCTCATTCAGCATGCTTTGAACAAGATCTGGCCAAATTATGAGCACCCTGGATAGGGTCTGGCATGAGTTATAGGACTTTGAGTGGAAATGATGAGATTTTTAAAAATTCGACAAATTCCCAGATGGTTTTTGGAAAAAGTTGTTCGGGGACCTAAAAAACACATCCACCAAAATTTGACAGCTTATTCTGCATGCTTTGAACAAGGTCTGGCCAAAATATGAGCATCCTGGATAAGGTCTGGCATGAGTTATGGGACTTTGAGTGGAAATGATGAGATTTTTGAAAATTCGACAAAGTCCCAGATGGTTTTTGGAAAAAGTTGTTCGGGGACCTAAAAAACACATTCACCAAAATTTGACAGCTTATTCTGCATGCTTTGAACAAGGTCTGGCCAAAATATGAGCATCCTGGATAGGGTCTGGCATGAGTTATGGAACTTTGAGTGGAAATGATGAGATTTTTGAAAATTCGACAAAGTCCCAGATGGTTTTTGGAAAAAGTTGTTCGGGGACCTAAAAAACACATCCACCAAAATTTGACAGCTCATTCAGCATGCTTTGAACAAGATCTGGCCACCGACACCGACGTAACACTTAAGCAAAAAAGATGACCCTTCTTTGCATCACCCCTCCGGTAAGTCCGGTGAGCTGTCAAACGGTTTTTCGAAAAATGTATTAGCAAGGCAACACTGATTCTATTTTGTTTGTAAACACAAATCAGCTGATTCATTCATAAACTACGTTTTGTTTGCAAACAACGGGTCGAGCAGTGTTGCGAAATATATTTTTATCGGCAAGGGGTGATTCCAAGGAAGTAATTGGGGTGAGTCGTGCTGGGACACATTTCAGCAGATTTTTTACATGGAGTGTTACGTCGGTGTCGGTGATCTGGCCAAATTATGAGCACCCTGGATAGGGTCTGGCATGAGTTATAGGACTTTGAGTGGAAATGATGAGATTTTTGAAAATTCGACAAAGTCCCAGATGGTTTTTGGAAAAAGTTGTTCGGGGACCTAAAAAACACATTCACCAAAATTTGACAGCTCATTCAGCATGCTTTGAACAAGATCTGGCCAAATTATGAGCATCCTGGATAGGGTCTGGCATGAGTTATGGGACCTTGAGTGGAAATGATGAGATTTTTGAAAATTCGACAAAGTCCCAGATGGTTTTTGGAAAAAGTTGTTCGGGGACCTAAAAAACACATTCACCAAAATTTTACAGCTTATTCTGCATGCTTTGAACAAGGTCTGGCCAAAATATGAGCACCCTGGATAGGGTCTGGCATGAGTTATAGGACTTTGAGTGGAAATGATGAGATTTTTGAAAATTCGACAAAGTCCCAGATGGTTTTTGGAAAAAGTTGTTCGGGGACCTAAAAAACACATCCACCAAAATTTGACAGCTTATTCTGCATGCTTTGAACAAGGTCTGGCCAAAATATGAGCATCCTGGATAGGGTCTGGCATGAGTTATGGGACCTTGAGTGGAAATGATGAGATTTTTGAAAATTCGACAAAGTCCCAGATGGTTTTTGGAAAAAGTTGTTCGGGGACCTAAAAAACACATCCACCAAAATTTGACAGCTTATTCTGCATGCTTTGAACAAGGTCTGGCCAAATTATGAGCATCCTGGATAGGGTCTGGCATGAGTTATGGGACCTTGAGTGAAAATCATGAGATTTTTGAAAATTCGGCAAAGTCCCAGATGGTTTTTGGAAAAAGTTGTTCGGGGACCTAAAAAACACATTCACCAAAATTTGACAGCTCATTCTGCATGCTTTGAACAAGGTCTGGCCAAATTATGAGCATCCTGGATAGGGTCTGGCATGAGCTATGGGACCTTGAGTGAAAATCATGAGATTTTTGAAAATTCGGCAAAGTCCCAGATGGTTTTTGGAAAAAGTTGTTGGAGGACCTAAAAAACACATCCACCAAAATTTGACAGCTTATTCTGCATGCTTTGAACAAGGTCTGGCCAAAATATGAGCATCCTGGATAGGGTCTGGCATGAGTTATGGGACTTTGAGTGGAAATGATGAGATTTTTGAAAATTCGACAAAGTCCCAGATGGTTTTTGGAAAAAGTTGTTCGGGGACCTAAAAAACACATTCACCAAAATTTGACAGCTTATTCTGCATGCTTTGAACAAGGTCTGGCCAAAATATGAGCATCCTGGATAGGGTCTGGCATGAGTTATGGAACTTTGAGTGGAACTGATGAGATTTTTGAAAATTCGACAAAGTCCCAGATGGTTTTTGGAAAAAGTTGTTCGGGGACCTAAACAACACATCCACCAAAATTTGACAGCTCATTCAGCATGCTTTGAACAAGATCTGGCCAAATTATGAGCACCCTGGATAGGGTCTGGCATGAGTTATAGGACTTTGAGTGGAAATGATGAGATTTTTGAAAATTCGACAAAGTCCCAGATGGTTTTTGGAAAAAGTTGTTCGGGGACCTAAAAAACACATTCACCAAAATTTGACAGCTCATTCAGCATGCTTTGAACAAGATCTGGCCAAATTATGAGCATCCTGGATAGGGTCTGGCATGAGTTATGGGACCTTGAGTGGAAATGATGAGATTTTTGAAAATTCGACAAAGTCCCAGATGGTTTTTGGAAAAAGTTGTTCGGGGACCTAAAAAACACATTCACCAAAATTTGACAGCTCATTCAGCATGCTTTGAACAAGATCTGGCCAAAATATGAGCATCCTGGATAGGGTCTGGCATGAGTTATGGAACTTTGAGTGGAAATGATGAGATTTTTGAAAATTCGACAAAGTCCCAGATGGTTTTTGGAAAAAGTTGTTCGGGGACCTAAAAAACACATTCACCAAAATTTGACAGCTCATTCAGCATGCTTTGAACAAGATCTGGCCAAAATATGAGCACCCTGGATAGGGTCTGGCATGAGTTATAGGACTTTGAGTGGAAATGATGAGATTTTTGAAAATTCGACAAAGTCCCAGATGGTTTTTGGAAAAAGTTGTTCGGGGACCTAAAAAACACATCCACCAAAATTTGACAGCTCATTCAGCATGCTTTGAACAAGATCTGGCCAAAATATGAGCACCCTGGATAGGGTCTGGCATGAGTTATAGGACTTTGAGTGGAAATGATGAGATTTTTGAAAATTCGACAAAGTCCCAGATGGTTTTTGGAAAAAGTTGTTCGGGGACCTAAAAAACACATTCACCAAAATTTGACAGCTCATTCAGCATGCTTTGAACAAGATCTGGCCAAATTATGAGCACTCTGGATAGGGTCTGGCATGAGTTATAGGACTTTGAGTGGAAATGATGAGATTTTTGAAAATTCGACAAAGTCCCAGATGGTTTTTGGAAAAAGTTGTTCGGGGACCTAAAAAACACATTCACCAAAATTTGACAGCTCATTCAGCATGCTTTGAACAAGATCTGGCCAAATTATGAGCACCCTGGATAGGGTCTGGCATGAGTTATAGGACTTTGAGTGGAAATGATGAGATTTTTGAAAATTCGACAAAGTCCCAGATGGTTTTTGGAAAAAGTTGTTCGGGGACCTAAAAACACATCCACCAAAATTCGACAGCTTATTCTGCATGCTTTGAACAAGGTCTGGCCAAAATATGAGCATCCTGGATAGGGTCTGGCATGAGTTATGGGACTTTGAGTGGAAATGATGAGATTTTTGAAAATTCGACAAATTCCCAGATGGTTTTTGGAAAAAGTTGTTCGGGGACCTAAAAAACACATTCACCAAAATTTGACAGCTCATTCAGCATGCTTTGAACAAGATCTGGCCAAATTATGAGCACCCTGGATAGGGTCTGGCATGAGTTATAGGACTTTGAGTGGAAATGATGAGATTTTTGAAAATTCGACAAAGTCCCAGATGGTTTTTGGAAAAAGTTGTTCGGGGACCTAAAAAACACATTCACCAAAATTTGACAGCTTATTCTGCATGCTTTGAACAAGATCTGGCCAAATTATGAGCACCCTGGATAGGGTCTGGCATGAGTTATAGGACTTTGAGTGGAAATGATGAGATTTTTGAAAATTCGACAAAGTCCCAGATGGTTTTTGGAAAAAGTTGTTCGAGGACCTAAAAAACACATCCACCAAAATTTGACAGCTTATTGTGCATGCTTTGAACAAGGTCTGGTCAAAATATGAGCATCCTGGATAGGGTCTGGCATGAGTTATGGGACTTTGAGTGGAAATGATGAGATTTTTGAAAATTCGACAAATTCCCAGATGGTTTTTGGAAAAAGTTGTTCGGGGACCTAAAAAACACATTCACCAAAATTTTACAGTTCATTCAGCATGCTTTGAACAAGGTCTGGCCAAAATATGAGCATCCTGGATAGGGTCTGGCATGAGTTATGGGACCTTGAGTGAAAATCATGAGATTTTTGAAAATTCGACAAAGTCCCAGATGGTTTTTGGAAAAAGTTGTTCGGGGACCTAAAAAACACATTCACCAAAATTTGACAGCTCATTCAGCATGCTTTGAACAAGGTCTGGCCAAAATATGAGCATCCTGGATAGGGTCTGGCATGAGTTATGGGACCTTGAGTGAAAATCATGAGATTTTTGAAAATTCGACAAAGTCCCAGATGGTTTTTGGAAAAAGTTGTTCGGGGACCTAAAAAACACATTCACCAAAATTTGACAGCTCATTCAGCATGCTTTGAACAAGGTCTGGCCAAATTATGAGCATCCTGGATAGGGTCTGGCATGAGTTATGGGACCTTGAGTGAAAATCATGAGATTTTTGAAAATTCGACAAAGTCCCAGATGGTTTTTGGAAAAAGTTGTTCGGGGACCTAAAAACCACATTCACCAAAATTTGACAGCTCATTCAGCATGCTTTGAACAAGGTCTGGCCAAATTATGAGCATCCTGGATAGGGTCTGGCATGAGTTATGGGACCTTGAGTGAAAATCATGAGATTTTTGAAAATTCGACAAAGTCCCAGATGGTTTTTGGAAAAAGTTGTTCGGGGACCTAAAAAACACATTCACCAAAATTTGACAGCTCATTCAGCATGCTTTGAACAAGGTCTGGCCAAATTATGAGCATCCTGGATAGGGTCTGGCATGAGTTATGGGACCTTGAGTGAAAATCATGAGATTTTTGAAAATTCGACAAAGTCCCAGATGGTTTTTGGAAAAAGTTGTTCGGGGACCTAAAAAACACATTCACCAAAATTTGACAGCTCATTCAGCATGCTTTGAACAAGGTCTGGCCAAATTATGAGCATCCTGGATAGGGTCTGGCATGAGTTATGGGACCTTGAGTGAAAATCATGAGATTTTTGAAAATTCGACAAAGTCCCAGATGGTTTTTGGAAAAAGTTGTTCGGGGACCTAAAAAACACATTCACCAAAATTTGACAGCTCATTCAGCATGCTTTGAACAAGGTCTGGCCAAATTATGAGCATCCTGGATAGGGTCTGGCATGAGTTATGGGACCTTGAGTGAAAATCATGAGATTTTTGAAAATTCGACAAAGTCCCAGATGGTTTTTGGAAAAAGTTGTTCGGGGACCTAAAAAACACATTCACCAAAATTTGACAGCTCATTCAGCATGCTTTGAACAAGGTCTGGCCAAATTATGAGCATCCTGGATAGGGTCTGGCATGAGTTATGGGACCTTGAGTGAAAATCATGAGATTTTTGAAAATTCGACAAAGTCCCAGATGGTTTTTGGAAAAAGTTGTTCGGGGACCTAAAAAACACATTCACCAAAATTTGACAGCTCATTCAGCATGCTTTGAACAAGGTCTGGCCAAAATATGAGCATCCTGGATAGGGTCTGGCATGAGTTATGGGACCTTGAGTGAAAATCATGAGATTTTTGAAAATTCGACAAAGTCCCAGATGGTTTTTGGAAAAAGTTGTTCGGGGACCTAAAAAACACATTCACCAAAATTTGACAGCTCATTCAGCATGCTTTGAACAAGGTCTGGCCAAATTATGAGCATCCTGGATAGGGTCTGGCATGAGTTATGGAACCTTACGTGAAAATCGTGAGATTTTTGAAAATTCGACAAAGTCCCAGATGGTTTTTGGAAAAAGTTTTTCGGGGACCTAAAAAACACATTCACCAAAATTTGACAGCTCATTTTGCATGCTTTGAACAAGGTCTGGCCAAAATATGAGCATCCTGGATAGGGTCTGGCATGAGTTATGGGACCTTGAGTGAAAATCATGAGATTTTTGAAAATTCGACAAAGTCCCAGATGGTTTTTGGAAAAAGTTGTTCGGGGACCTAAAAAACACATTCACCAAAATTTGACAGCTCATTCAGCATGCTTTGAACAAGGTCTGGCCAAATTATGAGCATCCTGGATAGGGTCTGGCATGAGTTATGGAACCTTACGTGAAAATCATGAGATTTTTGAAAATTCGACAAAGTCCCAGATGGTTTTTGGAAAAAGTTGTTCGGGGACCTAAAAAACACATTCACCAAAATTTGACAGCTCATTCAGCATGCTTTGAACAAGGTCTGGCCAAATTATGAGCATCCTGGATAGGGTCTGGCATGAGTTATGGGACCTTGAGTGAAAATCATGAGATTTTTGAAAATTCGACAAAGTCCCAGATGGTTTTTGGAAAAAGTTGTTCGGGGACCTAAAAAACACATTCACCAAAATTTTACAGCTCATTCAGCATGCTTTGAACAAGGTCTGGCCAAATTATGAGCATCCTGGATAGGGTCTGGCATGAGTTATGGAACCTTACGTGAAAATCGTGAGATTTTTGAAAATTCGACAAAGTCCCAGATGGTTTTTGGAAAAAGTTTTTCGGGGACCTAAAAAACACATTCACCAAAATTTGACAGCTCATTCAGCATGCTTTGAACAAGGTCTGGCCAAAATATGAGCATCCTGGATAGGGTCTGGCATGAGTTATGGGACCTTGAGTGGAAATGATGAGATTTTTGAAAATTCGACAAAGTCCCAGATGGTTTTTGGAAAAAGTTGTTCGGGGACCTAAAAAACACATTCACCAAAATTTTACAGCTCATTCAGCATGCTTTGAACAAGGTCTGGCCAAATTATGAGCATCCTGGATAGGGTCTGGCATGAGTTATGGGACCTTGAGTGAAAATCATGAGATTTTTGAAAATTCGACAAAGTCCCAGATGGTTTTTGGAAAAAGTTGTTCGGGGACCTAAAAAACACATTCACCAAAATTTGACAGCTCATTCAGCATGCTTTGAACAAGGTCTGGCCAAAATATGAGCATCCTGGATAGGGTCTGGCATGAGTTATGGGACCTTGAGTGAAAATCATGAGATTTTTGAAAATTCGGCAAAGTCCAGATGGTTTTTGGAAAAAGTTGTTCGGGGACCTAAAAAACACATTCACCAAAATTTGACAGCTCATTCTGCATGCTTTGAACAAGGTCTGGCCAAATTATGAGCATCCTGGATAGGGTCTGGCATGAGTTATGGAACCTTACGTGAAAATCGTGAGATTTTTGAAAATTCGACAAAGTCCAGATGGTTTTTGGAAAAAGTTGTTCGGGGACCTAAAAAACACATTCACCAAAATTTGACAGCTCATTCAGCATGCTTTGAACAAGGTCTGGCCAAAATATGAGCATCCTGGATAGGGTCTGGCATGAGTTATGGGACCTTGAGTGAAAATCATGAGATTTTTGAAAATTCGACAAAGTCCCAGATGGTTTTTGGAAAAAGTTGTTCGGGGACCTAAAAAACACATTCACCAAAATTTGACAGCTCATTCAGCATGCTTTGAACAAGGTCTGGCCAAAATATGAGCATCCTGGATAGGGTCTGGCATGAGTTATGGGACCTTGAGTGAAAATCATGAGATTTTTGAAAATTCGACAAAGTCCCAGATGGTTTTTGGAAAAAGTTGTTCGGGGACCTAAAAAACAC